>NW_028270170.1:14074502-14228486 GCF_037043375.1 Chiloscyllium plagiosum | reverse complement strand
CTTTCCCTGGACTAATACCCCTGCCTTTCCCTGGACTAATATCCCTGCCTTTCCCTGGACTAATACCCCTGCCTTTCCCTGGACTAATATTCCTTCCTTTCCCTGGACTAATACCCCTGCCTTTCCCTGGACGAATTCCCCTGCCTTTCCCTGGACTAATATCCCTGCCTTTCCCTGGACTAATATCCCTGCCTTTCCCTGGACGAATTCCCCTGCCTTTCCCTGGACTAATATCCCTGCCTTTCCCTGGACTAATACCCCTGCCTTTCCCTGGACTAATACCCCTGCCTTTCCCTGGACTAATATCCCTGCCTTTCCCTGGACCAATACCCCTGCCTTTCTCTGAACCAATAACCCTGCCTTTCCCTGAACCAATAACCCTGCCTTTCCCTGGACCAATACCCCTGCCTTTCCCCAGAACAATATCTTCACCTTTCCTGGACTAATTCTGCTGCATTTCCCTGGACTAATTCCCCTGCCTTTCCCTGGACCAATACCCCTGCCTTTCCCTGGACTAATACCCCTGCCTTTCCCTGGACTAATATCCCTGCCTTTCCCTGGACTAATACCCCTGCCTTTCCCTGGACCAATACCCCTGCCTTTCCCTGGTCCAATACCCCTGCCTTTCCCTGGATGAATTCCCCTGCCTTTCCCTGGACTAATATCCCTGCCTTTCCCTGGACTAATATCCCTGCCTTTCCCTGGACCAATACCCCTGCCTTTCCCTGGACGAATTCCCCTGCCTTTCCCTGGACTAATATCCCTGCCTTTCCCTGGACTAATACCCCTGCCTTTCCCTGGACTAATATCCCTGCCTTTCCCTGGACTAATACTCCTGCCTTTCCCTGGACTAATACCCCTGCCTTGCCCTGGACTAATATCCCTGCCTTTCCCTGGACTAATACCCCTGCCTTTCCCTGGACTAATATCCCTTCCTTTCCCTGGACTAATACCCCTGCCTTTCCCTGGACTAATTCCCCTGTCTTTCCCTGGACTAATACCCCTGCCTTTCCCTGGACTAATACCCCTGCCTTTCCCTGGACTAATATCCCTGCCTTTCCCTGGACTAATATCCCTGCCTTTCCCTGGACTAATACCCCTGCCTTTCCCTGGACTAATATCCCTGCCTTTCCCTGGACTAATACCCCTGCCTTTCCCTGGACTAATACCCTGCCTTTCCCTGGACTAATATCCCTGCCTTTCCCTGGACTAATACCCCTGCCTTTCCCTGGACTAATACCCTGCCTTTCCCTGGACCAATATCCCTGCCTTTCCCCAGAACAATATGCCTGCCTTTCCCTGGACTAATATCCCTGCCTTTCCCTGGACTAATTCCCCTGCCTTTCCCTGGACTAATACCCCTGCCTTTCCCTGGACCAATACCCCTGCCTTTCCCTGGACCAATACCCCTGTCTTTCCCTGGACGAATTCCCCTGCCTTTCCCTGGACTAATATCCCTGCCTTTCCCTGGACTAATATCCCTGCCTTTCCCTGGACTAATTCCCCTGCCTTTCCCTGGACTAATACACCTGCCTTGCCCTGGACTAATATCACTGCCTTTCCCTGGACTAATACCCCTGCCTTTCCCTGGACTAATATTCCTTCCTTTCCCTGGACTAATACCCCTGCCTTTCCCTGGACGAATTCCCCTGCCTTTCCCTGGACTAATATCCCTGCCTTTCCCTGGACGAATTCCCCTGCCTTTCCCTGGAATAATATCCCTGCCTTTCCCTGGACTAATACCCCTGCCTTTCCCTGGACTAATACCCCTGCCTTTCCCTGGACTAATATCCCTGCCTTTCCCTGGACTAATACCCCTGCCTTTCCCTGGACTAATATCCCTGCCTTTCCCTGGACTAATACCCCTGCCTTTCCCTGGACTAATACCCTGCCTTTCCCTGGACTAATATCCCTGCCTTTCCCTGGACTAATACCCCTGCCTTTTCCTGGACTAATACCCTGCCTTTCCCTGGACCAATATCCCTGCCTTTCCCTGGACCAATATCCCTGCCTTTCCCCAGAACAATATGCCTGCCTTTCCCTGGACTAATATCCCTGCCTTACCCTGGACTAATTCCCCTGCCTTTCCCTGGACTAATACCCCTGCCTTTCCCTGGACCAATACCCCTGCCTTTCCCTGGACCAATACCCCTGTCTTTCCCTGGACGAATTCCCCTGCCTTTCCCTGGACTAATATCCCTGCCTTTCCCTGGACTAATATCCCTGCCTTTCCCTGGACTAATTCCCCTGCCTTTCCCTGGACTAATACCCCTGCCTTGCCCTGGACTAATATCACTGCCTTTCCCTGGACTAATACCCCTGCCTTTCCCTGGACTAATATTCCTTCCTTTCCCTGGACTAATACCCCTGCCTTTCCCTGGACGAATTCCCCTGCCTTTCCCTGGACTAATATCCCTGCCTTTCCCTGGACGAATTCCCCTGCCTTTCCCTGGAATAATATCCCTGCCTTTCCCTGGACTAATACCCCTGCCTTTCCCTGGACTAATACCCCTGCCTTTCCCTGGACTAATATCCCTGCCTTTCCCTGGACCAATACCCCTGCCTTTCTCTGAACCAATAACCCTGCCTTTCCCTGAACCAATAACCCTGCCTTTCCCTGGACCAATACCCCTGCCTTTCCCCAGAACAATATCTCCACCTTTCCTGGACTAATTCCGCTGCATTTCCCTGGACTAATTCCCCTGCCTTTCCCTGGACCAATACCCCTGCCTTTCCCTGGACTAATACCCCTGCCTTTCCCAGGACAAATATCCCTGCCTTTCCCTGGACTAATACCCCTGCCTTTCCCTGGACCAATACCCCTGCCTTTCCCTGGTCCAATACCCCTGCCTTTCCCTGGATGAATTCCCCTGCCTTTCCCTGGACTAATATCCCTGCCTTTCCCTGGACTAATATCCCTGCCTTTCCCTGGACCAATACCCCTGCCTTTCCCTGGACGAATTCCCCTGCCTTTCCCTGGACTAATATCCCTGCCTTTCCCTGGACTAATACCCCTGCCTTTCCCTGGACTAATATCCCTGCCTTTCCCTGGACTAATACCCCTGCCTTTCCCTGGACTAATACCCCTGCCTTGCCCTGGACTAATATCCCTGCCTTTCCCTGGACTAATACCCCTGCCTTTCCCTGGACTAATATCCCTGCCTTTCCCTGGACTAATATCCCTTCCTTTCCCTGGACTAATACCCCTGCCTTTCCCTGGACTAATTCCCCTGTCTTTCCCTGGACTAATACCCCTGCCTTTCCCTGGACTAATACCCCTGACTTTCCCTGGACTAATATCCCTGCCTTTCCCTGGACTAATACCCCTGCCTTTCCCTGGACTAATACCCTGCCTTTCCCTGGACCAATATCCCTGCCTTTCCCTGGACCAATACCCCTGTCTTTCCCTGGACGAATTCCCCTGCCTTTCCCTTGACTAATATCCCTGCCTTTCCCTGGACTAATATCCCTGCCTTTCCCTGGACCAATACCCCTGCCTTTCCCTGGACGAATTCCCCTGCCTTTCCCTGGACTAATATCCCTGCCTTTCCCTGGACTAATACCCCTGCCTTTCCCGGACCAATATCCCTGCCTTTCCCTGGACTAATACCCTGCCTTTCCCTGGACTAATAGCCCTGCCTTTCCCTGGAACAATATCCCCGCCTTTCCTGGACCAATACCCCTGCCTTTCTCTGAACCAATAACCCTGCCTTTCCCTGAACCAATAACCCTGCCTTTCCCTGGACCAATACCCCTGCCTTTCCCTGGACTAATACTCCTGCCTTTCCCTGGACTAATATCCCTGCCTTTCCCTGGACTAATACCCCTGCCTTTCCCTGGACCAATACCCCTGCCTTTCCCTGGACCAATACCCCTGTCTTTCCCTGGACGAATTCCCCTGCCTTTCCCTGGACTAATATCCCTGCCTTTCCCTGGACTAATATCCCTGCCTTTCCCTGGACCAATACCCCTGCCTTTCCCTGGACGAATTCCCCTGCCTTTCCCTGGACTAATATCCCTGCCTTTCCCTGGACTAATACCCCTGCCTTTCCCTGGAATAATACCCCTGCCTTTCCCTGGACTAATATCCCTGCCTTTCCCTGGACTAATTCCCCTGCCTTTCCCTGGACTAATACCCCTGCCTTGCCCTGGACTAATATCCCTGCCTTTCCCTGGACTAATACCCCTGCCTTTCCCTGGACTAATATTCCTTCCTTTCCCTGGACTAATACCCCTGCCTTTCCCTGGACGAATTCCCCTGCCTTTCCCTGGACTAATATCCCTGCCTTTCCCTGGACTAATATCCCTGCCTTTCCCTGGACGAATTCCCCTGCCTTTCCCTGGACTAATATCCCTGCCTTTCCCTGGACTAATACCCCTGCCTTTCCCTGGACTAATATCCCTGCCTTTCCCTGGACCAATACCCCTGCCTTTCTCTGAACCAATAACCCTGCCTTTCCCTGAACCAATAACCCTGCCTTTCCCTGGACCAATACCCCTGCCTTTCCCCAGAACAATATCTCCACCTTTCCTGGACTAATTCCGCTGCATTTCCCTGGACTAATTCCCCTGCCTTTCCCTGGACCAATACCCCTGCCTTTCCCTGGACTAATACCCCTGCCTTTCCCAGGACTAATATCCCTGCCTTTCCCTGGACTAATACCCCTGCCTTTCCCTGGACCAATACCCCTGCCTTTCCCTGGTCCAATACCCCTGCCTTTCCCTGGATGAATTCCCCTGCCTTTCCCTGGACTAATATCCCTGCCTTTCCCTGGACTAATATCCCTGCCTTTCCCTGGACCAATACCCCTGCCTTTCCCTGGACGAATTCCCCTGCCTTTCCCTGGACTAATATCCCTGCCTTTCCCTGGACTAATACCCCTGCCTTTCCCTGGACTAATATCCCTGCCTTTCCCTGGACTAATACTCCTGCCTTTCCCTGGACTAATACCCCTGCCTTGCCCTGGACTAATATCCCTGCCTTTCCCTGGACTAATACCCCTGCCTTTCCCTGGACTAATATCCCTTCCTTTCCCTGGACTAATACCCCTGCCTTTCCCTGGACTAATTCCCCTGTCTTTCCCTGGACTAATACCCCTGCCTTTCCCTGGACTAATACCCCTGCCTTTCCCTGGACTAATATCCCTGCCTTTCCCTGGACTAATATCCCTGCCTTTCCCTGGACTAATACCCCTGCCTTTCCCTGGACTAATATCCCTGCCTTTCCCTGGACCAATACCCCTGCCTTTCCCTGGACTAATACCCTGCCTTTCCCTGGACTAATATCCCTGCCTTTCCCTGGACTAATACCCCTGCCTTTCCCTGGACTAATACCCTGCCTTTCCCTGGACCAATATCCCTGCCTTTCCCTGGACCAATATCCCTGCCTTTCCCCAGAACAATATGCCTGCCTTTCCCTGGACTAATATCCCTGCCTTTCCCTGGACTAATTCCCCTGCCTTTCCCTGGACTAATACCCCTGCCTTTCCCTGGACCAATACCCCTGCCTTTCCCTGGACCAATACCCCTGTCTTTCCCTGGACGAATTCCCCTGCCTTTCCCTGGACTAATATCCCTGCCTTTCCCTGGACTAATATCCCTGCCTTTCCCTGGACCAATACCCCTGCCTTTCCCTGGACGAATTCCCCTGCCTTTCCCTGGACTAATATCCCTGCCTTTCCCTGGACTAATACCCCTGCCTTTCCCTGGACTAATACCCCTGCCTTTCCCTGGACTAATATCCCTGCCTTTCCCTGGACTAATATCCCTGCCTTTCCCTGGACTAATACCCCTGCCTTGCCCTGGACTAATATCCCTGCCTTTCCCTGGACTAATACCCCTGCCTTTCCCTGGACTAATATTCCTTCCTTTCCCTGGACTAATACCCCTGCCTTTCCCTGGACTAATTCCCCTGTCTTTCCCTGGACTAATACCCCTGCCTTTCCCTGGACTAATACCCCTGCCTTTCCCTGGACTAATATCCCTGCCTTTCCCTGGACTAATACCCCTGCCTTTCCCTGGACTAATACCCTGCCTTTCCCTGGACCAATATCCCTGCCTTTCCCTGGACTAATATCCCTGCCTTTCCCTGGACTAATTCCCCTGCCTTTCCCTGGACTAATACCCCTGCCTTTCCCTGGACCAATACCCCTGCCTTTCCCTGGACCAATACCCCTGCCTTTCCCTGGACCAATATCCCTGCCTTTCCCTGGACTAATACCCTGCCTTTCCCTGGACTAATATCCCTGCCTTTCCCTGGACTAATACCCCTGCCTTTCCCTGGACTAATACCCCTGCCTTTCTCTGGACCAATACTCCCCAGTCGATTCAATGACCAGTAAAACTTAGTACACTGTGACAACAGGCAGAGAAGAATTTATATCTAATATGTACTCCCTGCTAGTATTTCAAATTCTGGCAATGCTTCAAACACTTAGAATTCACATCTCTTGAGTGTATATAGCTGTGCAATTGACCACCATGAACTCTGCTAGGGACAGTTAGACAACAATGGCACTAATGCGATTCCACAATTGCTGGGAGTCTCAAATTCACAAGATGAGGAAGCTATTCCTCCCATCACCATGCTGAGATGATGAGATGAGCTGAGATGAGACACTCTGAGAGGATCGATAGTCTTTGGCATTCCTGGCGCTAGGGCCAGCAAAGGAGAGCACAGAGCAAACAAAAAACCTCTCATTCTGGCTCCAACCTGAAATTAGTCAATCTGCCTGTTTCCTCCATGAGCTTGCAACACAAGACCGAGAAAGCGAGTGTGAGAGACCGGGGCTCCAGCAGATATTGGTAAAGGTCCCCAAGACGGGGTTAGAACCGGAGGCCAGCGTGCAGATTGGAGGAGATGCTTCCACATGGATAAATACAATCCGACTGCTGTCATTCTTGGACAGCGGCCCAGTGCTATTTTTCCGCCAATGAAGGACTGCCCCCGTTGGAATCCTCCCAACAATCTTTTTGAATGATTTATTATCACTTGCATTTTACTATGAATAAGACAGTAAAATACAGTGAAAAGCTTCAACTGTTGTCACAGTCCAATGCCACTTTGAAGTTTAAGAGTGTAAAGAGTAAACAGATTAACTAATAGAGGGTCCATCTTGGCCCCCACCATGAGTCCTGAGCCAGCTCACCAGCAACACCTGTACCGTCACCCCCTCCTCCATCACCTCGCTGCCCAATACTCTGCACCCACCAACGTAAGAGTTGCCTTTCTTCGGCACTATCTCACCGCCGCCAAGTCCCTGTTGAACTCACATTCGCTCCACAAGCAGGAGTCCCCAGCCTCACACTGCCATTGCCTCACCAACAACCAGAAATCCCTGCTCCAGGCATACCAGGAGTGCAACCAGAAGCCTCTGGCTCCGTTGCTGCTTCGATCATGCTAGGAGAGCCCGCTCTGGGCTGACTGCAACCAGGAGTCCCCGCTCTGGGCTGACTGCAACCAGGAGTCCCTGCTCTGGGCCTACTGCAACCAGGAGTCCCTGTTCTGGGTCTATTGCAACCAGGAGTCCCCCTTCTGGGCCTATTGCAACCAGGAGTCCCCCTCTGGGCCTATTGCAACCAGGAGTCCCCGCTCTGGGCTGACTGCAACCAGGAGTCCCTGCTCTGGGCCTACTGCAACCAGGAGTCCCTGTTCTGGGTCTATTGCAACCAGGAGTCCCCCTCTGGGCCTATTGCAACCAGGTGTCCCCATTCTGGGCCTACTGCAACCAGGAATCCCTGCTCTGGGCCTATTGCAACCAGAAGTCCCCGTTCTGGGCCTATTGCAACCAGGTGTCCCTGTTCTGGGTCTATTGCAAACAGGAATCCCTGCTCTGGGCTGACTGTAACCAGTAGTCCCTGCTCTGGGCCTACTGCAACCAGGAGTCCCCGTTCTGGGCCTATTGCAACCAGGAATCCCCATTACCAGGTGTCCCTGTTCTGGGTCTATTGCAACCAGGTGTCTCCGTTCTAGGCCTATTGCAACCAGGTGTCCCCATTCTGGGTCTATTGCAACCAGGAATCCCTGCTCTGGGCCTACTGCAACCAGGAGTCCCCCTTCTGGGCCTATTGCAACCAGGTGTCCCTGTTCTGGGCCTACTGCAACCAGGAATCCCTGTTCTGGGTCTACTGCAACCAAGAGTCCCCCTTCTGGGCCTATTGCAACCAGGTGTCCCCGTTCTGGGCCTACTGCAACCAGGAATCCCTGTTCTGGGTCTATTGCAAACAGGAATCCCTGCTCTGGGCCTATTGCAACCAGGTGTCCCTGTTCTGGGTCTATTGCAAACAGGAATCCCTGCTCTGGGCCTATTGCAAACAGGAATCCCTGCTCTGGGCCTATTGCAACCAGAAGTCCCCGCTCTGGGCCGACTGCAACCAGGAGTCCCTGGTTCCACTGCCAGGCCAGGCTGCCGCTGCGCCAAGAGTCCTACTCTGGCCACTCTCCTCCGAGATGTTGCTTTGCTGATGCTGCCATCTTGAAGGGTTGGCTGCCACTGCTGCCACCTCTGATTACCGGAGGAGCTTTGACACTGCCGCCCCTGAATAAGGGCGTCCTTGCTGCTGTGGTCTTTGGCTGCTGCCTGCTCTCGATGGCGCGCCAATGCCGCTGACTAACATGCCGAAGAAACAATAAATGAAAGACAAAGAGGAGAAATAAAATGAAAAAAAGGAAGAAAGCGGATGGGAGTGGATGAGCTCCGGGCAAGAGCCCACACACAGCTGTGTCACCCTGCCGCCATCTTGGAATCCGAAGCGACCTAACAAGCCCGCTCTTCTTTCTCCAGTCTTACTGTAAATAGAGTGATGGAAATGTGTTGCTGGAAAAGCGCAGCAGGTCAGGCAGCATCCAGGGAACAGGAGAATCGACGTTTCGGGCATAAGCCCTTCTTCAAGAATGGGGAAAGTTTGTCCAGCGGGCTCAGATAAAAGGTAGGGAGGAGGGACTTGGGAGAGGGGCGTCGGAAATGTGATAGGTGGAAAGAGGTCAAGGTGAGGGTGATAGGTCAGACTGGGGTGGGGGCGGAGAGGTCGGGAAGAAGATCTCAGGTTAGGAAGGCGGTGCTGAATTTGATGGATTTGACTGAGACAGGGTGGGGGGAGGGGAAATGAGGAAACTGGTGAAATCCGAGTTCATCCCTTGTGGTTGGAGGGTTCCTAGCCGGAAGATGAGGTGTTCTTCCTCCAGCCGTCGTTTTGTTGTGGTCTGACGATGGAGGAGAGCAAAGACCAGCATATCCTTGGTGGAGTGGGAGGGGGAATTGAAATGTTGAGCTACAGGGTGGTTGGGTTGGTTGGTCCGGGTGTCCCAGAGGTGTTCTCTGAAACGCTCCGCAAGTAGCCGGCCTGTCTCCCCAATATAGAGGAGGCCACATCGGGTGCAGAGGATGCAATAGATGATATGTGTGGAGGTGCAGGTGAATCTGTGGCGGATATGGAAGTTTCCTTTGGGGCCTTGGAGGGAGGTGAGGGGGGAGGTGTGGGCGCAAGTCTTGCACCTCCTGCGGTTGCAGGGGAAGGTGCCGGGAGTGGAGGTTGGGTTGGTGGGGGGTGTGGATCTGACGAGGGAGTCGCGGAGGGAGTGGTCTTTACGGAATGCTGATAGGGGAGGGGAGGGAAATATATCCTTGGTGGTGGGGTCCGTTTGGAGGTAGCGGAAATGACGGCGGATGGTGCGCTGTACATGAAGATTGGTGGGGTGGTAGGTGAGGACCAGTGAGGTTCTGTCCTGGTGGCGGTTGGAGGGGCGGGGTTCAAGGGCGGAGGAGCGGGAAGTGGAAGAGATGCGGTGGAGAGCATCGTCGACCACGTCGGGGGGGAAATTGCGGTCCTTGAAGAAGGAGGCCATCTGGGTTGTGCGTTTTTGGAACTGGTCCTCCTGGGAGCAGATGTGGCGGAGTCGAAGGAATTGGGAGAATGGGATGGCGTTTTTACAGGGGGCAGGATGGGAGGAGGTGTAGTCCAGGTAGCTGTGGGAGTCGGTCGGAAATAGAGTGATATCTACTAAAATAGAGCTCCCTCCTTTGCAGAACAGGCTGTCCTCAACAACACAGAGAGAATTCCTTTTGAAAGCAAACATCCTTTCGCTTGCAGTGCCTGAGAATTGTTTGTGATCCAGAGTAAACTCAGAGAGCCTTAATCCACATGCAGAGAATTCTGGAACATTGATCCATTCTTAGCTGCTGCCTTATGCAAAGTAAATCCTCGGTTTGCCATTGCCAGCACATACCTCGGTAGGATTATAGGACTCCAGCCTCTTTCATTTCCTTCCAGTTTGTTATGAGTCATTCACTGTACTCCCCAGCCCTCCTCCTAACCACCACAGCAGGGATGGGGCAGAGGGTTACTGTGGGGATTCAGCCCAATCTAGCCCTGCCGGTCATTAGCTGGTGGACAACCTACCCACTTCAAGTGACAGTGTGCACATACTGGGAGGACGAAGCCTTTCTGTGTCTCAAGCTCAGGGCCAGAAGGTCAAAGGAAGTCTGGAACCGAAGGGGGAAAGAAGAAAAAGGGTCAGGATATGGGTTACTCTTCTGTCCAGGGAACTCAGCCATAGTCAAAAGACCAATCACATGATGGGATAGTGTTAGTAGGATTTGACTGTTTGCCAGAATCACTGAATTGTTACAGTTACACTCAGCCCATCATGTCTGCACGAGTTCTATTACCTCATGCCAATCTCCTGCCTTTTCCCCATATCCCTGAACACCAATTCAGGGTGAAGTAATGATCTCTCCAGTTGTGGTGCCTATCAATGAAGTCCATTCCCTGAGGTTCCTTGATCCCAGGAAATTGTGCCCATGCCACTCAGCAAGGTCACTTTCTTGGGTGGGTCTTCCCAAGAAGGGAGGATGTAGGACTGTTGATGTTTCTCCGGTTGCCATTAAATACCACCCACAGAATGGGATCCCAACCTGGGCCCCTCTGGTTCAACCAAATCATTGCTACCAACTGAGCCTCTGAGATTCACTGGAAGGAAAGTTTTAGCTTTAGAGATGAATGGGACAGTGTCAGGACAACATTACTAATTCAGAACCTCAGGTCAATATCATGGGAACATGAGTCGAGAGTGTGGTGCTTGAAAGGCACAGCAGGTCAGGCAGCAGGAGAATTGATGTTTCGGGTATAAGCTCTTCATCAGCAAATGCCTGAAACGTCGATTCTCCTGCTCCTCGGATGCTGCCTGACCAGCTGTGTTTTTCTAACACCACACACTCTTGACTCTGATCGCCAGCATCTGCAGTCCTCACTTTCTCTTGGGAACATGAGTTTGAATCAGACCATGGCGGACGGTGAAATTCTAATTCAATACAAAAAAGCCCCAGAAAATTCTGGAAGGAAAGGCTGGCCTAATGGCAACCATATTACCACTTCTGATTGTCGTAAAACCCTATCTTGGTCACTAATGTCCATTCAGGGAGGGGAAAATCTGCCTTTCTTATATGGTCTGGCCTATATGTGACTCCAAACAATATGATTAACTCTTAACTGCCCAATGGGCAATGAATGTTGGCCTAACCAGTGATGCATGTCTATCATGAACAAATAAAAAGTCCACAGACTTGAGTATTTTTTCCTTCACTTTATTTACTGGCCAGCATTTATTGCCTATACCTAGTTGCTCACCACCACCTTCTCTAGGGCAACTAGGGATGGGTGATAAATGCTGGCCAGCCAATGATGCCCTTAAGATTACTTACAGTGTGGAAACAGGCCCTTCGGCCCAACTAGTTCACACCGACCCGCAACCCACCCAGATCATTTACCCCTTCACCTAACACTACGGGCAATTTATCATGGCCAATTCACCTAACCTGCACATTTTTGGACTGTGGGAGGAAACCGGAGCACCCGGAGGAAACCCAGGCAGACACGGAGAGAATGTGCAAACTCCACACAGAGAGTTGCCTGAGGCGGGAATTGAACCCAGGTCTCTGACGCTGTGAGGCAGCAGTGCTAACCACTGAGCCACTGTGCCGTCCTCTAAGTGGATTAAAAAAATTCTAGTTTAGGATATGTTCATTAATTAAGTGATGTCATTAAGAACTCCCTCCCAAATCACAAGGCTCTACTAAATTTAAATACAAGACAGTAGTCATGACAACTTACAAAAAAAAACCCAACAAAACTTGCAAGTGACACATACTGGTATGAGATGTCTTTTATATGTCAAAATGGAGGTGCCAGTATGTTCATTTCTATCTGGATGGTTTTCTTTTAACACTGTGTTTTCTCACTGTATTAATCCGAAATATTAGCAGAACTAAGGTCCCGGAGAGATGGAATTCCTGAAGTTCGTGGGTTACATTGACAGTGGCCACTGCTGCAATATTGCATGCAATTCTGGTCTCCTTCCTATCGGAAAGATGTTGTGAAACTTGAAAGGGTTCAGAAAAGATTTACAAGGATGTTGCCAGGGTTGGAGGATTTGAGCTATAGGGAAAGGCTGAACAGGCTGGGGCTGTTTTCCGTGGAGCGTCAGAAGCTGAGGGATGACCTTATAGAGATTTATAAAATCATGAGGGGCATGGATAGGATAAATAGGCAAAGTCTTTTCCCTGGGGTCGGGGAGTCCAGAACTAGAGGGCATAGATTTAGGGTGAGAGGGGAAAGATATAAAAGAGACCTAAGGGGCAATTTTTTCATGCAGAAGGTGGTATGTCTAGGGAATGAGCTGCCAGAGGAAATGGTGGAGGCTGGTACAATTGCAACATTTAAAAGGCATTTGGATGGGTATATGAATAGGAAGGGTATGGAGGGTTATAGGCTGGATGCTGGCAGGTGGGACTAGATTGGGTTGGGATATCTGGTCAGCATGGATGGGTTGGACCGAAGGGTCTGTTTCCGTGCTGTACATCTCTATGACTCTATGAATCATGGACTGAATGTGATTTTTCAACCAAAGTTTGAAGCACCTTTTCTTTAGCCATGACATAATTTGCTCCTGGCAACAACTTAAAGCATGATATCCCTCCCAGTGCCTGAGTCAATACATCATCCAGCAGGATAGTGAGTCATCCAGTCCACAGAGCTCCTCAGGCTTTGTCTGCAGCCTGCTGAGCTAACCCTTCCTGGTCTGGGCAGGAGGGCCTGATCTCAACCAGCCCAGGTTTAAGAGAGAACAGAAAACAATGAAAAGGTCCTCTGAGAATCCCACCCAGACTGCCACTCAGTGGCATTGTGTGAAAATGGGCACTTGATTCACTTGCAGGACACTCGGTGTTGAGGATTATGATGGAGGAGGTGTGGTCGCCTATCCTTACTGATTGGGGTCTGCAGGTCAGGAGGTTGAGGGTCCAGTCGCAGAGCATGGAGCAGAGTCCTTGGAGTTTGGAGATGTGTTTTGTTGCAATTATGGTGTTGAAAGTGGAGCGAAAGTCAATAACTAGAGACCAATTTAGATGTCCTTGTCATCCAGACGTTCCAGTGATGAGTGTAGGGCCAGGGGAAATGATGTCTGCTGTGAACCAATTGTGAGAGTAGGCAAATTGTAGCTGACCAACGCAATCTTGGAGGCTGGAGTTGTGGGTGCCAATACTCTTTGGGGTGGGATGCTCTTCGGAAGGTCAGTGCAGACTTGATGGGCTAAAGGCCTCTTTCTGCACTGTAGGTATTCTCTGGTTCTGAGGACAGCTGGTAACTATAGGAACTCTACCCTATCTCTCTCTCACACACACACACACACACAAGTCAGTGGGTTCAGGAAATGAGTTGAGAAAAGGAAGTTAATTCATTGATCTACGCCCACAGATTCTGAACAGGTTAATGAAGTTTTTTTTGTGGTTGATGCAATTAATTGTGGACAGCTGCTGGATATAAAAGCTTTTTTCTGCACTTGTGCAAAGAATTTTGTACTCACACAGTGCAAGCACATTGACAAGCTTAGTGTAAGTCTTTTATGTATCATCTAATTACAGTGCACTGGATGAACTTTCGCATGAATCACTTTGAATGGTCACAAAGTCCCTCGAGGATTGGTCAGAGTTACAGTATAAATAGATTTGTGTTTTCTGGTTCACTGCCTTGCTCATTCATCGGCTGTAGTAAATTTTCCCCAAAGCTTATTAAGGTTTCAAATGTCCTGCAGTAATAAACTGATGGCAGGAAAATCACTGGCATTCCAGAGGCTCATTAGAACAAAATCTTCCTCTGTATATATTGTGAGCGGTGGCTGTAATGTGACTGCAGTATGAACTATTTGAGAGTCATTCCGTTTTCTGTCACATTATGGCCAGTGGGCTGGACGACAGAGCCAACTCATAAGTGAGAAGTTTGATCACACACCAACACACAGGCTCTGTTCTGGCAGCTGAGCACATGGTGAGTTACCATCCAGCTACACAGCATTCCTTTCGATACAACAATACTGTGTATAAATAAAGCACCGTTAAATGATCCAAGGCACATTTGCTAATAGTTTAGTGGTAATGTCACTCGACTATCAATCTGGGCATTGTGTGTCTATTTAGAGCAGGTGAACGGCAGCGGTTCCAGAAACAGCTCCCTCCCACCTTCTCAAAGGTACAACAAGGCACAGGCAATAAATGCTAGGCTGGCCAGTGACACTCATGTCCCATGAGTGAATAAATAAAACAAACTATAGGGCCAACGTTCTGGGGAAATGGGCTCACATGCTACCATAGCAGATCGAAATTTGAGTTCAGTAAAAATCTGGAATTAAAAGCTAGTCCAATGGCAACCATGTTACCATGATTACAATTGTTGTGAAAAACTTGTCTGGTTCACCCTTGCATTCAGGGAATAAAATCTGCCTTCCTTTCCCGGTCTGGCCTACGCGTGACTCTAGATTAGATTGGATTCCCGACAGCATGGAAACAGGCCCTTCGGTCCAACAAGTCCACACCAACCTCCGAAGAGTAACCCATCCAGACTCAATCCCCTATCCTATATTTACCCATGACTAATGCACCTAACACCATGGGCAATTTAGCATGGCCAATTCACCTGACCTATATATCTTTGGACTATGGGGGGAAACCGGAGCACCCGTAGGAAACCCAGCCTGAGGCTGGAATTGAACCTGGGTCCCCTGGCCCTGTGAGGCAGTAGTGCTAACCACTGAGCCACCATACCACCCACAGCAGACACAGAACCACAGCAATGTGGTTGGTACTTAACTAGCCCATGAGGTGTCCAGCAAACTCCCAAGTTCAAGGGCCATTAATGCTGGCATATCCACCAATGCCCACATCTAATGAATCAACTTTTAAAAATGCAGCAGTATCAAAGAAAATTTGACAGAAGGTAATATTAAGTTAGAAGACTCTTAAAAAAGAGAGAGAAGGGTAGGTGGATCGAGGGTTTAGAGAGGCTAATCCAGAGCTCAGGCCTAGGCAACTGAAGGCAGGGCTTCCAATGGTGGAGCAACTAGAACCAATGACTGGAAAAGGCCAGAATTGGAGAGTGGTCTCAGAGATTCAAGGAGTTGAAGGAGAGAACAGGGAGGCATGGGAACATGGAAGGATTGGAAAACATGAAAGAGGATTTCAAAACCAATCTGTGTCACTGTTGTTACGATGCAGTCATATTTAAAAATCAAAATAAAACATTTTAATCAACCAAATCTTATGCCACAAGATTTCACCTTTTTCTAGCAAAAACTCAACGTTGATTATATAAGGCACTTAAACAAAACAAGCACAATGAAATTAACAATATGTTTTGTAACTGCTTATATTATACACTCATGTTTACCTTCTTCTTCCCCACAGAAGTCTCTTACTAGACCCTTCAATCATAATGTTATGATTACTCCCTGTGACAGGTCCAGCTATTCTCAGAGGTCAACCTCACATTTACCATTGTGGATACTCCAGCCCCATGTTCTGAGTACTTCTCTATTACTTCCAACAGATCGGCACCAGGAATGGCAGAGCACTGTAGATTCTCCCATTAGTTTCAAATTAAGCAAATCTCCAGCTTTGGTTCCATCACAAGATTCAAACTGAGACTATCTTATGACTGCATCTCACATGATTAGTATTTTACTCTGCTCGCAGTGCAGGATTATCTAACTGTCATTTGCGTTTGCTCGAGCTGTAAAATACAAGAGAACCAAACTGCAAATAATGTTTCCAGCAATCACCCAACAAATCAAAATCAGAAAACCTATCTATGCTGTACCCACCAGCATGAGAACAGAGCCTGTTCTGGACTGTTCCCAAACCAACCTTCATGTTAAGTGTCCTGAAGTAACTCCACAGAGGCCAGTATCCCATCACCAAGTCACCCATTATCTGCACATGGGGAGTCCTGGACACGGCTCCAGCTCCCTGAGTGTCAACTCTCAGAGAGAACAGAACCTCGGACACTTCTGTTTATATCTGTCAGCTAGGGCTCCCTGATTGGACCAGATCAACAGCCCCAATATTCTATGAGATCTACTTGACTGATCCCATTACAATCACTACATATCCTACATTTATATATTTTTTGATCTGGAGAGATAAATGGGATTAATTGAATGACTTTAAACTAATTTATCTCTATTTGTCAAAATAAAATATCTCTCTGGACTGCACTTCCTTCAAACATTGCAGACTTCATGTCTCCAGCTATTTAGCAAAGTAAAGCCACCTGTTGTTTTATAGCTCCAACTCTCCTATTCTGATTTTATTAAACAAACATAGGGCACCTTGTGAACTGCCATTTCTTTAAGTGCTCTGACAATCTCTAAAGTTTAGCATTTTAATTTCATTACCTTTCTCGCTGTTAACCTTTTCAGGCACCTAACCCCTTCAGTACAGCTGGTTCTAAATATTCTCCCAGCAGGCTTAATCCCATCTCCTTGTGCTATCCGTCAGAAGTTCTGCCTTGTCCAAAATACCAAGACCATGGGCAATTTAGTCAAAAAGGATGGCGTTGGAAAAGCACAGCAGGTCAGGCAGCATCTGAGGAGCAGGAGAGTTGATGTTTCAGGCATAATCTCCACATTCCTGATGAAAGGTTGATGCCCGAAAAGTTGACTCTTCTGCTCCTCGGATGCTGCCTGATCTGCTGTGCTTTTGCAGTGCCACACTTTTCGACTCTGATCTCCAGCATCTGCAGGCCTCACCTCCTCCTAGTACCAACATAGAAGCCAATTACTGCAGATGCTGGAATCTGTACTGAAAACAACAAGTGCTAAAGATCACAGTGGATCTTTAGAGAGAGAGAGAGAGAGCAAGCTAACATCTCAAGTCTAGATGACTCTTCACAAACTCTGATGAAGAGACATCTTGACTCGAAACATTAGCTTGCTCTCTCTCCATGGATGCTGCCTGACCCGTTGTGATCTCCAGCATTTGTTTCAGTTCAGGGCTATCAACGCCCTGCTGCCCCCACTTTACAATTCCAAACTCACACAATCCAGTCTCCCCAATTACTATACTTCAACACACCCATACATGCCAACCATTTGAGGGATTCTAAATGTCAGACAAATATAATAAATACTGTCAGCCACCCGTTAAACACACTCCTCCAAACAATAAGACTATGACAACACAAACAGAAATTGCTGGAAAATCTCAGCAGGTCTGGTAGCATCTGTGGAGAGAAATCGGAGTTAACGTTTCATGTCCAGTGACCTTTCTTATGAACTGTTCCTAGTGTTAAGAAGCATTAACTCTGATTTCTCTCCAGAGGTGCTGCCAGACCCACTGAGATTTTCCCACCATTTTTGTTTTTTTGAATAAGACAACTACCTTGTGGCCTTAACTCCACTTTCCTGCCTGCTCTTCCAGAACTCTTGATCTCTTTTCAAACAAACATCTGTCTAGTTCAGCCTCGAATATATTCAACCAGGCTCTATGGTTCACTGGGCTATATAACCCTTGAAAGTAAGTCATTCCTCCTCATCTCCCGCTCAATATTAAACTGCATCCCCAGTTCGAGATTCCCCCAAGAGAGGGGTCCAGGGCTAGGGGGGATAGGTTTGGGATGAGAGGGGAGAGATTTGAAGGGGACCTGAGGGGTAACGTTTTCACGCGAAGCATGATGCTTGTGTGGAGCCGGCTGTCGGAGAGGGTGGTGGAGCCGGGTACAATTGCAGCATTTGAAGGGCATCTGGAGGGATATATGAGTAGGGGGGTGTGGGGGACGCAGTGTGCCAGGTTTGGAGGGATGTGGGCCAGATGCTGGCAGGTGGGACCAAGTCAGATTAGGATGTCTGATCGGTGTGGACGGGTTGGACCGAATGGTCTGTTTCCATGCTCTATGACTGTAAGCTGTGCCAGTATAGCTACGTCGCTGGCATCTGCCCGATAATGAGGAAAATTGCCTCGGTATACGATATACACAAAAAGCAAGACAAATCCAACTTGTCCAGTCACTGTTCCATCAGTCTACTCTTGATCATCAGTAAAGTGTTGAAGGGACCTTCAGCAGTTCAATCAGGCAGCACTTGGTTAGCAATAATCTAATCACCAATGTTTAGTTTGGGTCTGCCAGGGTCAATCAACCCTTTGAGGAGAAAGTGAGGTCTGCAGATGCTGGAGATCAGAGCTGGAAATGTGTTGCTGGAAAAGCGCAGCAGGTCAGGCAGCATCCAGGGAACAGGAGAAATGACGTTTCGGGCATAAGCCCTTCTTCCTGATGACAGTCTTGCTTAAACATGGACAAAAGAGTTGAATTCCAGAGGTGACTCTTGACACCAAATGGGGCTTTAAGGAGCTCAAACAAAAGTAAACTCCCTGGGAATTAAAGGGAAAGCTACCTAAATGGTGGACTCAGAGTAGCGTGGATCTTGCAGCTGTTCCTCAGATTGAGCTTATTTCTAGATTTAATTCTACATTTCTTACAGTTATTACATTTCAGAAGTATAAGACTTTTCATTTCATTCATGTTTGATTCTTTTATGGTAAGTGCATGAATAAGAAATGTTTGGAGGAATATGGGCCAAGTGCAAGCAGGTGGGACTAGTCTAGTTTGGGATTATGGTTGGCATGGACTGGTCAAACTGAAGGGTCTGTTTCTGTGCTGTATGACTCTATGACACTGGCTGGAGTCATAACTGTCTATGAAATATCCTCCAATCATCTCTCAGTTGAGCCTTCTCAGAATTGTACAGGTTTCAATAAGTTGCTCATTCTTCCAAACACCAATGGGTAGAGGCCCAACCTGCTCAACCTTTCATTTTATAACAAAGCCTCATTGTAGGGGTCAGACAGCGAGTCCACTCGGAATGGCTTCCAGTGAAAAGATCTCTTCTTCTGTAAGGTGACCAAAACTGTACACAGCAGTCTAGGTGTGGCATTACAGTTGTAACATGTCTATATCTATTCACAAATATCACATTTTGTATAACAAAGCATTACTTCTGGTTATATCTTTTTCCATTTGAAGTTGCTATTTTCATGCCTGATTTTAAATCACACAAAACTGAACTATTTTGTAGATAGTGTTTAATCAACCTGTTCTGGGATACCAATACATATGTCTGGATAAGGTGGGATTTGAATCCAGATGTACCTGATTCAGACACTATCGCCACACCACAAGAATCCACTCTATCACAATATATCGATGCTTGACCTTGTTTGTGTGCAGAAATACAACATTTACCCAATGGGTGGCGCTCTAATCACCTTTCTGCCATAAATCACTCCAAATGCCTTTAACTCTTAGATCTTGAGGTTTTAAGGTTTGAAGTTGATTACTCTTGGCCTTGGCTGTGGTACTAAGAGATTGAATTTACATTGTGAGGTCCGAGAATGTTAACTCACTTAATTTCCCAAATGTACCGCTAATTCAGGGGCAAAAATTGAATATTCGTTAACTCAAAGCGTTCTTTGCTCAATTGTTTCTCAAAATTGAGGAAAAGCTGGTCAAGCTTCATGTCCCTTTATTCAGGTAAAGTTTTCTTTTGAATTTTGCTTTTTTAGAATATTCAAGAAAATGGTTGATTAATTTTCCAAATTTCTAGCTTTGCTTTGCATTCTATAAAGATCACTAAGAGCTTTAAGCTGAGAACATTCTTTCATCATTGCGATGAGTTAACTTACAAGAGCAAACTTTTGACCAGTTTCTGATTAGCATTTTGCTTTCTTGACTTAGAAAATCCAATAAATAATGATGTAATCATTGTGCGTTATGCGGGTAGCTGAAGAATATACCCAATCTAATTACTAATATGTCAGAAAGGGAGAGCAGAGTGTCTTTCTGCAACCTATTTTGAGCTTTTTTAAACTAAAAAAAAATTAAGTAGAAGTGTGAAAGCTCCATTTGGTGACATTAATTTGAACTTTGACATATTTTTAAAGGTTGAAACAATGAGATATGGAGATGCACATATGCACATCTATGAACCATTGACAAAACATTAGATTAAATGTTTACTGAAATCTTACACAGAATCGCAACCAGCTGTTATGAAGATATGTTATCTTAAATATTAATTTTGAATATCATTGACTGAACATATCTTGAGTTTTTCTAGAAAGGATATTTTATAAAGCAAAGGAAACTAGCTGCTGGAAGAAAACAATATTGCATTTGCAAAGAATACAGGCTGCTTCACAGGAGTCATTGAGTTTACAATTATCATCACATGAACCAGTTTGTGGGTTTAATAAAGCTATCATAGCCGAACACAGACAGTCAGAGAAATAACTTGCCTGGAGGTCTCCCTGCAATCAGAAAGATGTTGTTAAACTTGAGAGCATACAGAAAAGATGAACCAGGATGTTGTTGGTTCTGGAGAGTTTGAGCGATAGGGATATGGTGAATAGGTTGGGGCTGTGTTCCCTGGAGCATCAGAAGCTCACAGGCGATCTTATAAAGGTTTATAAAATCACGAGGGTCATGGATAGGGTGAATAGCCAAAGTCTTTTCCCCAGGGTAAGCAAGACCAAAACTACATGGTATAAGGTTAATGTGAGTGAGGAAAGATATAAAGGGCTCTAATGGGCAACTTCCGTAATTACACCGGCACCACTCCCCACCTCTTCCTCTGCTACATTGATGGCTGCATTGGTGCCACCTCAAGCTCCCACGAGGAGGTTGAGCAATTCATCAACTTCACCAACACATTCCAGCCCAACCTTAAATTCACCTGGACCATCTCTGCCACCTCCCTCCCCTTCCTGGACCTTCCATCTCCATCAATGACAACCGACTTGACACTGACATTTTTTACAAACCCACCGACTCCCACAGCTACCTGGATTATACCTCTTCCCACCCTACTTCCTGCAAAAATGCTATCCCGTATTCCCAATCCCTACGCCTCTACCATATCTGCTCCCAGGAGGACCAGTTCCACCACAGCACATACCAGATGGTCTCTTTCTTTAAAGACTGCAATTTCCCTTCCCGCGTGGTTGAAGATGCCCTCCAATGCATCTCATCCATGTTCCGCACCTCCGCCCTCAAACCTCACCCCTCCAACCATAACAAGGACAGAACTCCCCGGTCCTCACCTTCCACCCTACCAACCTTCGCATAAACCACATCATCCATCGACATTTCCGCCACATAAAAACAGGCCCCACCACCAGGGATATATTTCCCTCCCCACCCCTTTCCACAAAGACTGTTCCCTCCGTGACTACCTGGTCAAGTACACGCCCCCCCCAACAACCCACCCTCTCTTCCTGGCACCCTCCCCTGCCACCGCAGGAATTGCAAAACCTGCACCCACACCTCCTCCCTCACCTCCATTCAAGGCCCTAAAGGAGCCTTCCACATCCATCAAAGTTTCATCTGCACATCTACCAATATCATTTATTGTATCCGTTGCTCCCGATGCGGCCTCTTTTACATTGGGGAGACTAGATGCCTTCTCGCAGAGCACTTTAGGGAACATCTCCGAGACACCCGCACCAATCAACCCCACCGCCCTGTAGCCCAACATTTCAAAAACCCCCTCCTACTCTGCCAAGGACATGCAGGTCCTGGGCCTCCTTCACCGTCACTCCCTCACCACCCGACGCCTGGGGGAAGAATGCCTCATCTTCCGCCTCGGAACACTTCAAACCCAGGGCATCAATGTGGATTTCACCAGTTTCCTCATTTCCCCTTCCCCCACCTTACCTCAGTTCCAACCTTCCAGCTCAGCACCATCCTCATGACCTGTCCTACCTGCCAATCTTCCTTCCCCCCATCCGCTCCACCCTCCTCTCTGATCTATCACCTTCATCCCCACCTCCATCCACCTAGTGTACTCTTGGCTACCTTCTCCCCAGCCCCACCCCCCTCCCATTTATCTCTCCACCCTGGAGCTCCCTGCCTTCATTCCTGATGAAGGCCTTTGCCCGAAACGTCGATTTTCCTGCTCCTTGGATGCTGCCTGACCAGCTGTGCTTTTCCAGCACCACTCTAATCTAGACCCTGGATAGCTTGTGTCTTTTTATCCCGGGGAGGAAAATCCAAAACTAGAGGGGCATAGGCTTAGGGTGAGAGGGGAAAGATTTAAAAGGGACCTAAGGGACAACACTTTCACGCAGAGGGTGGTACGTGTATGGAATGACCTGCCAGAGGAAGTGGTGGAGGCTGGTACAATTACAGCATTTAAAAGGCATCTGAATGCGGACATGAATAGGAAGGGTTTAGAGGGATATGGGTCAAGTGCTGACAAATGGGACTCAATTAGTTTAGGATATCTGGTCAGCATGGACAAGTTGGACCGATGGGTCTGGTTCCATACTTTATAAGTCTATGACTCTATTAGCCCCTTTTGTGAATAATCTTTCTATCTTCGCTTCAGTTTTGAGTTTTGATTGCAATAAAGTAGTTCTTTATTTGTTAATTAAGGAACCTGGCTGGCACAATTCTGTTTCTGGGCTTTATGCAATCTGATAAATTAGTAATGTCACTTCTCTTTTTCAAAGAGTAAACTTTGCTGCAACAACTGGGTGAAGAAATGAATTCATTCACCCTCTTAAATCCGTTGGAACGCTTGCACTAATAGACAGGATTGCTCTGCTGTCCATCTGACATGTGCCACACACTCCCATCCTCTGAATGACAGGTGTCAGGCCCTTTCCCTGTCCCTCACGTCAGTGCTGTCACTGTAAGTCCAGAACTGAGACAGATGTCACCATCAATCCACAGTTATTCCAAACCTCAGGTTCATGTTGGACAGTTCAAGCATGCCCTGAGTTTCACTGTACTGCCACACCAGATCAGCAAATTAATGCTGTTGTCAAACCTGAGAGCTCTCCTTACAATTCCAGCAACTGTCTCAAGTCAGTCCCACGTTAGGCGTGTGCAACAACACAGTTCAAACCTTGACAACAATGAATTACAGAATGAAAGGTTTTATTTCACCATTGGAAGAAGTCTGTGCAAATCCACCCACCTTGCCTTTATTAGGGTGTATGAGGTGGCCATAAACATATGAAATGGTGCAAATGTAAACCATTTGGTCCCTTGATCTGCTTCCTCATTTAATAAGATCATGTCTAATCTGTTTGTGTTCCATATTCCACATTCCCACCTACTCTCGATAACCACTGATTTCCTGTCTCATAAAAATCTATCCACTTCAGTCGAAAAAAAAATTCAGTGATTCCATCTCCTTCTGCTTCTGAAGCAGAGAATTCCAAAGTCATACAACAGTCTAAAAGAAAAAGTCCTCCTCAACTCTCTCCTTGTAGATGCTGCCAGACCTCCTGAGATTCTCCAGCATTTTCTCTTTTGGCTCCTCAACTCTATCCTGAAAGAGTTTGAAGAGAACATGCATAATTCTGGAACTCAGTATTTTAAGATACATCAACAGGTCAAAGTAATTGTTCCAGTTTCCACTTGGGGAAAGAATAATAAAAAAAATCAGTGAGCTAGCTCTTAAACACACTGGAAACTATGGATGAGATGAGATTATTTAATTTTAGCTGAAGATGTTGAACTTAGGTTTGGCAAGTTCAAGTAAGACAAAATGCCCAAATTATTTCTTTCTTATACAGCAGTAGATATCAGAAGGGAGGGTCTTGTGGTGCAGTTGGTATTGTGTGAGGGCTTGAAGACCCTGGAGCATAATTGTGATGATACCACAGAGCTGCACATCACTGAGTGTAAACAGCACAGTGTGGGCGGAGTTAGAACAGAACACTATCCCAGAGTGTACTACACTAGATTAGAACTGCAGAGAGTCTTGAGAGCACATGGACACAAACACATGAAAAACATAGTCATTACCTATTGTAACTCATTAGAGCCTGTTATATCTATGATTACTGTGTATAAGTATTCACTAATAATGTCCAAAGATTATCATTTCTTGGAAGTCTATGCCCAAATAAATTTCTTGACATTTCACTCTCTTCATCTAGGTGCTCTTGAACTCAAACTCAGTGTGGCATCAAATCATGCTATATTGGAGTGGGAGGGTCCCTCCTCTGAGCCAGGAGATCCTGGGTTCTACTCCCGGACCTGGCAGCTGAAGAGCTCATAATGCACCCAAGTAGGCAGGCAGTAAGAGCAGAGAAAGTCTCATGGCCATTAATGGCCTTAGCTTTTTAGCCTTTGGCTTCTGCAGTGACCTGTTCCAGGGGAAACAAAGTGAGCCAAGGGAAACAGACACAGCCGTGAACTCTGCCTGCCTTGTGTCTCAAGACATGGGAGGTCTGTTAAGTCAAAGCTGATACGTGAAACATAATCAAAGAAATGGTTTATATTGTATCAATTAAAAACAAGGTAACATCTGACTGAGACACGAGACTGAAGGATAAAACTAAGATGTTCGAATTGGATAGAAGCTGCAGTGACATTTAAAAGACTCAGATTGTCCTGCAGGGTACAGAGATAGAAACTTAAATATTGTACAGAGGACAACAATTCCCTAAGATTTTGTTCATTCGTTATACAAGTGCTGGGGGCTTAATTGTCTGAAGTATGCAGCTGGAATAGTCCCAAGACTCTGGTTGGCTTGTCTTTGATATCAGTGCTCTCCTTCCACAGCTTTATTTAAATCTGTGGTTTCTTGTCTCCTTCAGAAGCTTAAATATGTTGAGAACTGTCCAAATGTTAAATCTTTTGTCGTCAAAAGGAAAACCGTATCAAGTTTCCTATTTACGTTCTGAAAGCACGGTGGGACCCCATTTACATGGGGACTCTTTGCGCTTTACCACATACTTAATATAGTATCTGGTGGTACAAAGGGTAGTTTTATTAGTATCTACCCCTGGTGTTTGGCTCCACACAACTGGAAAACTGTGGGCTGCTGAGTTCCCAGTGTTTGCTCCGCATGAGTGGAGCTCCCTGCCAGGAGTGTAGATATGGTGTTCTGTTTATTATTATTTGCTTTTGACTCACAGATGCTGTACAGCGCATGCCAGAAGCAATGTATTAAATTAGACAGCACTAAATAACCACTCTCAATCCCAATAGGTGTGATCCTTATTTTGTTCCTTACTACACAACTGCTGAGCATTTCGTATCAATTACTAACCTCTGGACACAGAGGTTTAAAGCTGTGGGCATCACAGCCCTTTGTGTATTAATAGCTGCAGGGAGCGTGGTGTAATTGGTCCATGCCTGTACAGCAACAACAACTTGTATTTATCTAGCCTCTTTTAATACAGTAAAACATCCTGAGGAGCTGCACAACAGCATCCTAAGGCAGAAAATGACACTGAGCCTCGCAAGGAGAGATCAGTCCAGCTGAGTGAAAGCCAAGACAAAGAAGTAGGTGTTTGCAGCGCCATAAAGGGGGAGGCAGATGGAGAGGTTTGAAGAGAGAATTCAGCAGGATCTGGCTCAGGCAGTGGAGGGCACGGTTACTGACGATGGAATAAATGAAATCCGGAATGAGCAAGGGGATATAGGGATACAGATCTCTTGGGAGGGCAGTTGTTGTTGTATGCTACTTTATGTAAAAATACTTGCACAAGTTAATAGACCATTGTGGTCTATCGCGAGGGGAATGGAATGCAAGAGGAGGTAGGTTATGCTTCATTGATAAGGCGTTTTGGTGAGACTGCCTCTGGAGTACTGGTCATCACCATTCTTACAGAAGGATGCTCATGCATTGGACACAGTTCAGCCAAGGTTTACTACATTAATATCTGAAATGGCAGGGTTGCCTTATGAGAATAGGCTAGACAGGCAAGGCCTGTATCCTCTGGAGTTTAGAAGAGTCAGAGGTGACTTAATAGAAACATATACGATCCTGAGGGGAATTGACTGTGTGGATTAGATTGCTTACAGTGTGGAAACAGGCCCTTCAGCCCAACAAGTCCACACCGACTCGCCGAAGTGCAACCCACCCAGACTCATTTACCCCTTCACCTAACACTACGGGCAATTTAGCAGAGCCAATTCACCTAACCTGCACATTTTTGAACTGTGGGAGAAAACTGGAAGAAACCCACGCAGACACAGGGAGAATGTGCAAACTCCACTCAGTCGGTCGCCTGAGGTGGGAATCGAATCCGGGTCTTTGGCGCTGTGAGGTAGCAGTGCTAACCACTGTGCCACCTGTTGAAAGGACATTAGGAGAACATATAACCAGGTATCAAAGTTTGTAAAATTGCTGGGGGCATGGGGCTTTTAAAACAGAGATGAAGAAAATTTATTTCCCTCAGAGGGTTGAGTTTTTGGAATTGCCTTTCTCAAAAGGCAGTGGAAGTAGAATTTTTAAGTATTTTTAAGGGAGAGGTAGATAGAATCTTGATTACCGAAGGGTTGGAGGATTATCAGGGATATGTAGGAATGTATAGTGGAGATTAAAATTAGATCAGCCATGATCTTATTGAATGACAGAGCAGGTCCGAAGGGCTGAATGGCCAACTCTTGTTCCTTGTTCATGTGACTGTGTGGAATTTACCAACCAGGATGTACTCTGAAGAAAGAGATGCTTGGCTCCCATTGCTAAGGAGCTAACCAGTTCAGGTCAATAAAGAAGTCACTGGTGCCAACGTGCAGATGCCCCTGGGTTCCTCCCAGAGTTGAAGCACACCAGCCTCACCTCAGCTTACACTAAATCAGGAGGCATAGCCCCAGCATTGACCCAGTGAACCCTCTCTCCCATTGGCTTCATTAGCTGAGCCAAGTGAGACAGAAGCCTGTGTCATGGTAATCCTGTGGAAGGCGCGCACCCCCCCCCCCCCAACAATGCTGTGTGAGCATTGCTGTTTAAGTCACGTTTATCTTTAGGGAATTTGGCAACCACTTAGAAAAAAGGTGGCCTAAAAGTAGTTATTTGCAGTCGATCAGGGACAGAGAGAAAGACTTGCATTTATTAAGCCCTCTTCATGATACTGGAATGTCCCAGAGTGATTTACAACCAGTGAGTAATTTTTGAATTGCAGACACTGTTGTGAACCAGTAGGGGGCAGGTAACCAATCTGGGGCAATGAAGAAGCTATCAGGGCAAAGGTGCAGATACCACTGAGTTGCTCCCCTCTCTGCCCACACTGAGTCTGAAGGCTCACAGCAATTAGGAGACAAGGTCCCCTCAGCAGGGAGCCAGAGAGAGCCACAGGTCTCCACCACTCATTGGTCTCATTCTGAAGCTACAGGGGGCCGCTTCCTGGGCCATGGCCATGTCTGGCCCTAACAGCTGTGGGCATTTCTGTTCTCAGGGCTCCGATGATGCCTCCATTATTTGAGGTGCTTCCCTACCCACTGCAGAAGTGCCCAACTCTCCTGATTGGCTGTCTAGTTCTGTATGCCTTCATATTTTGCTTCCTGCTTTGGGAACCCACCTAATGTCCTTCACTGAATGGCAAATGCAGAAGGAGCCCTTTGCCTGGATTCAGGATGATATTCCCTGCTTCAGCGGCACAGCAGCTCAGTGGTTGGCACTGCTGCCTCACAGCACCAGGGTCCCAGGTTTGATTCCAATCTGTCTGTGTGGAGTTTGCACATTCTCCCCGTGTCTGCGCGGGTTTCCTCTGGGTGCTCCGGTTTCCTTCCACAGTCCAAAAGATGTGCCGGTTAGGTGAATTGACCGTGCTAAATTGTCCATAGTGTTAAGTGCATTAGTCAGAGGTAAATGGATCTGGGTGGGTTACTCTTCGGAGGGTCGGTGTGGACTTGTTGGGCCGAAGGGCCTGTTTGCATACTGTAGGGAATCTAATCTTCTCAACAGGAGACTGGGAATATTAAAGGTGCACAAGCTGCCTCCAGTCCTGCACTGTAATCCTAATGGTTCTACACTTTGATGTTGTTGTATCGTTAAACTGAAAAGAAACATTTAGAGCTAACTAAAATAAAAGCAAAATAATGCAGATTCTGGAGAGAAACTCAGCAGGTCTGGTAGCATCTGTGGAGACAGCAACAGAGCTAATGTTTCGAATCCGATATGACTTTTCTTCAGAAGCTATTAGATTTGCTGAGGTTCACCAGAACTTTCTGTTTTAATTTAGAAATAGTTATTGTGAACTGAATGGAGAAAAGGCTGAACATATGTTAGAATGACATCGCCCAACCACTATCTTAAAGTTACATGATGATCCGAGGATACACTACACTTACAGGTTTTACACAATGAGATGTGATCCAACAGTTTGTGAATAAACTCAAAGCCAAAATCTTGCGAGAGACTCTGGGTCTGGGTGCTGCATTTTTGTTATAGGTGTTTGAGTTCAACTATTGGTCAACAAGTCCATTCAACCCATATCCTCTCCTCAAATGAGACAAAGAAACACTGATACTGGAAATCTGAAACAAAAACAGAAATTTCAAGAGAATCTCAGCAGGTCTGGTTGCATCTGTGGAGAGAGAAGCAGAGTTAACACTGTGAGTCCAGTGATTTATGAAGTATCATTCTCATCAGACTCAAAATGTTTCTCCTCACAGATGCTGCCAGACCTGATGAGTTTCTCCAGTAATTTCTGTTTGTTGTTTAATATTCTCCCCTCCTTGGCATGTAAACTCAATTTCAATTTTAGATTGAGTAAAACTTAGTCAGATAGGTGGTATGAAAGGCCAACAGGGCATTAAGTCAGTGGCTCAGTGGTTAGCACTATTGCCTCACAGTGCAGGGACCCAGGTTTGATTCCACCCTTGGGCAACTGTCTGTGTGGAGTTTGCACATTCTCCCTGTGTGTGCATGGGTTTCTTCCCAGAGTCCAAAGATATGTGGGTAAGATGAATTGGCCATGCTAAATCGCCCATAGTGTTAGGTGCATCATTTAGAAAGAAATGGGCCCTGGGTGGATTATTGTTTGGAAGATCAGTGTGGACTTGTCGGGCTGAAGGGCCTGTTTCCACATTTTAGGGAATCTAATAATATCAATATTTTGAATCTTCCAATCAGGATTCAATTTTGCTAAACCAAATGCGAATATTTCTGAAAGGCACATGGTGCTGATGTTATTTATCTTTCACTGAATGCTACCAATCAGATTTCAACCAATCTGAAACAATGAGGCTGCAAGGGAACAAGGACGGATACACTGGTGAGCAGAAAGGCAATAATGAACTAGAGATCCTCAAACTCCAGGACGATTCAAGATTTGCACGTAGTTCTTTAGATTGCAGAGAATGGATCCTTATGAATGAATGTACATCATTTCTACAAGGTATAAATGATCAACGTTGTGAGCTCTCTTGATTACCGTATATGCTCGAGTAAAAGTCGATCTCATGTAAAAGTCGAACCCCTATTTTTTGCCAAAACATCTGGAAATTTCCATATATCCTGTGTTAAAGTCGACCGTAGTTCTTCACATAATTCAGTCCAATGTTAGACTTTGGATTTCTTAATATCATTACTGAGCAAGCACTATAATTAATATAATTAGTATTCACTTTTTGTACAGTTGTTCTGCTCTGCTCTGGGTTTCCACTCTTCCAGCCGTCCTGCTCCATTCTGGGACTCTGGACTTCCGGCTGTCCGGCTCTGTTCTGGGATTCTGATATTCCGGCCGTCTGGCTCTGTTCTGGGATTCTGATATTCCGGCCGTCTGGCTCTGTTCTGGGATTCTGATATACCGACTGGCTTGCTCCATTCTGGGACTCCGGTCTGCCGGCCGTCCCTTTCCATTCTGCTGGTCATCCCGCTCTGGTCCGGGATTCCAGGGTAGCCCTCAGTTGCCCTCATTGCTGTTTCAAGGTATGTTTTATTGTATAATAGAGAGAATAACATGAAAAAAATAACGAAAAGGCGCATGGCATAATTACTCATTCATTTTATTTTCTATTCTTTTTATCTGGTAATTACTGTAATTCATTGTGTGTTTTACTTTATTTGTTTAGAGATCAACTGGGCTTCTAATGATATAGTATGAATTTTGATAGGCACGTATTTCAGCCCCTCAACAGGAGCATCCATGTAAAAGGCGACCCCATAAATTTAACCTTAAAACATAGTCTAAAAAATCTGACTCTGACACGAGTATGTACTGACTTTAAATTTGTTGTTAGTCTTGCTTTTGGCGCACTCAGGATTATTCGACACATTTCCCCAATCTCACAGAATTGCATCCAACAATGTTTTCTTTCATGTTTTGTAATTGTTGGCTGGTCAAAGATAACATAATGAATGTTGCCTCCCAGTGGCGAGAGCTCAGTGGGCTTAAGAGTGGGCGGCACGGTGGCGCAGTGGTCAGCACTGCTGCCTCACAGCGCCAGAGACCCGGGTTCAATTCCCGCCTCAGGCAACTGGCTGTGTAGAGTTTGCAAATTCTCCCCGTGTCTGCGTGGGTTTCCTCCCACAGTCTAAAAATGTGCAGGTTAGGTGAATTGGCCATGCTAAATTGCCCGTAGTGTTAGGCGAAGGGGTAAATGTAGGGGAATGTGTCTGGGTGGGTTGCACTTCAGAGTGTCGGTGTGGACTTGTTGGGCTGAAGGGCCTGTTTCCACACTGTAAGTAATCTAAAAAGTTTTACATGTTGTACTAATCTGTAAAATAAGTTTGAGATTTGATCAAGAGACTGGAGCCTAAGACACTGAAATTCTACCATCAGATAAGAGTGCACAACACAGTTGCTGTAATTCTGCATTTTAAAATGAATTGATGAAGCTGAGAGAAAATTGTCAGATTGGCAGGTAAATATTTCAGGGCCTGGGATTGTAATCGTGTTACTCATTCAAACCTGGAAGACAAATATAATGATCCAGTCCCACTGTTATTTTGTTCCCAAGGACTGGGACATATTGCAGTCATATTCTACAGACAACTGCGCTCCAGGAAAGTGCCAATGTTGTTGATCTTCATGTGTGACTTTAAAAAGTCAAGTGCCGAGAGGCCATTCAGAGACAACGCAGTTAAGCCGAATATTTAACTTCATCTGACATCTGCACAGAGGAACTTTCAACTGCAATCACTTGAGAGTGATCAGGAGCAAGTGCCCTCTGCACCTGAGGACATCAAACCCAATTTTTGTTTTCCTGCCCCCATCAGCTAACATCAGATTGTAGGGAGTAACTGCATGTATATTTTGCTCTGCTGTGACTCACTTCACTGATATACTGAAGCCTTAAAGGAGCAACAATCTGCTTTAATGGGTTAGACTGACCACTGACCTCTCACCTTCGTGATATTAAGGTCAAATCTTCCTAAAAGTCAACTTGTTTATTGGGAAGGTGATTTGATTTGATTTGATTTGATTTATTATTGTCACATGTATCTAGGTAGAGTGAAAAGTTTTGTTTTGTGTGCAGAACAGGCAGGACATCCCATACAAAGTGCTTTAGGATAAAAGAACAGAGGAAGGAATCCAATGTTACAGCTGTAGAGAAGGTGCTAAAAAAGCGAGATCAACATGACATTTAAAATTTGACAGGTCCCTTCAGGAGTCTAATAAGAGCGGGGAAAAAAAGCTGTTCTTTTGAATCTGTGTATTTAAGATTTTGCATGTTCTGCCCAGCAGAAAAGGTTAGAAGAGAGTCTAACCGAGGTGGAAGGGGTCTTTGATTATGTTGGCTGCTTTCCCAAGGAGATGAAGAGAAGAAGGGGGTTTGGATTAGATTCAGGCTTGATCACTTACTGTGGGAAGATTACTTGACATCAATCCTCAATATAAAATTTGCTTTTCACTGGTTTGAACCTGTGCTCTGCTCATAATTTAGATTAACTTAATTTGCTGAACTTCAGAATATAAGATAAAGGATTACTTGCACATTAGTAGTAAGCTATTGTCGATTGTTTGTATAATCAATGGTAAAAAAGATTATAATTTTGCATCAATTTAAAATCCTCTGAACTCTCTCAAGCTCTTAGCTCTTACAAGTCACACAGTTGGCCTTTCCCTTCTGCCGTGCTAGCCTGGGGGGGAGAGGGGAGCTGGCATAAGGCCTAGAATATCCCCGCCATGTAGTGATGCTCCATGTGGTTGAGCAGCAAGTGATCGTGTAACATTTGAGATGATTGTGAGGTACCAGAGTAGCCTGAGGCTGTGGATGGAAGTCCAGGCCAGCAGGGGCGCAGACAGGAGATGGAAAAATCAACAGTGAAAGGAGCTGGAACAAACTGAGATTGGAGCTTGTGTGCAAGCTGGCTTGACTCCATTTTCAACCATACAATAGTATGATTCAGTCATGAGTCTTGATGTGAGAGTGTTGAGCGAGAATCATTGCAAATTGGCTTTGGTAACGCTTTCTATTTACCAGGGCATGACATAAGCTAAGATAATTAAGGACACAGTTGGTAAATAACTTGTGTATGTGATTCAACGGTCTCACGTCACTGCACATTGTGCAATGCTAGCCACACTTCCACATCTCAAACACATTAACGTCTCGAGTTCTGGGAGAATTTAACATGTGCCGAGCCTAGCCACTTCCCAAAATAAACACTGGAGCTGCAGTCAGGTTCAATTGCAATCCAGTATCATGATGCTGATCTCCAGAAAGCAGATGGCTTTATCACCAGGTTTAATTAGTGTATCAGTAGCAGTACACAATCACAAGTCAATCTCACACAAGCCCAAATGCTTTCACATTCTGTGCCATGCTCCTTACTCCCAGTGTCTGACCATCCCATTGGCTAGTGCAACAAGGAATCCTAAACACAGACCTCTGGGAGATGTTAGGATAGAAAACCTGGAACTGGTCAAAGAGCTCTGTTTTAAGGAGCGTGTTTAAGTGGGAAAGTGAGGTAGAGAGATGAAGAGATGTAGGAAGAAATCTCAGAGCTTGGGACATCTGGAGACACGGTGGTGGAGTGACTAAAGTCAGTTAAAAATTGCACAACATCAAGTTATAATCCAACAGGTTTATTTGGAATTACAAGCTAGCTACCTGACGAAGGAGCAGCGCTCCAAAAGCTTGTACTTCCAAATAAATCTGTTGGACTATAAACTGGTGCTGAGTGATTTTTAACTTTGTCCACCCCAGTCCAACACCAGCTCCTCCATATTATAAAATCAGAGATGCAGAGGTTAGAGAGACAGGGACAGATAAGAACGCATGAGGATTTTAAAAACAAGGCATCAGGAGTCACAATAGGTCAACAAGGTCAGAGGGCGCAATGGGGGAGGTGTGAATGGGACTTGATGTGAATTTATATACAGGCAGCAGAGTTTTGGCATGATGGTACAATGAAGGAGAGTGAAAGGTAGGAGGGTGGAAAATGGGAGACTGATCAGGAGTGTGTTGAGATACAGGTTGAACTTCTGGCAGTTTTGGGACTGGACTTTTGCTGGAACAGATAACCTCTGGGAGCACAGGATGTCGTATGTCTCTAGGACCAAGCCTGGGCACAGCAGCCTACCGTCCCAATCACATCAGTCCCACCGCTGGACCCTTGGGTATTAGACCAGATTAGGGTGCTATAATGTATCGTTAATTCTGGTGACAAAGGCAAGGATAAGAGTTTCAGTAGTGGCCAGGCTGAATCTGGTGATATGGTGGAGATAGACATGGATGATCTCAGTGAAGTTGTGAATATCTAGTAGGAGTACATCGGTGAGGTTGTGCTCAATCTGGTTGAACTTGCAGAATGGGTTTGTACCTGGGACTTCGATGTTGTGGTCATTTCGGAGACATGGATAGAGCAGGGACAGGAATGGTTGTTGCAGGTTCCAGGATTTAGATGTTTCAGTAAGAACAGAGAAGATGGTAAAAGAGGGGGAGGTGTGCTATTGTTGGTCAAGGACAGCATTGCAGTTGCAGAAAGGATGTTTGGGGACTCGTCAACTGAGGTAGTATGGGTTGAAGTTAGAAACAGGAAAGGAGAGGCCACCCTGTTGGGAGTTTTCTATAGGCCTCCGAATAGTTCCAGAGATGTAGAGGAAAGGATAGCAAAGATGATTCTCGATAGGAGTGAGAGAGACTGGGTAGTTGTCATGGGGGACTTCAACTTTCCAAATAATGACTGGGAACACTATAGTACAAGTACTATAGATGGGTCAGTTTTTGTCCAGTGTGTGCAGGAGGGCTTCCTGACACAGTATGTAGACAGGACAACAAGGGGTGAAGCCACATTAGATTTGGTACTGGGTAATGAGGCCGGCCAGGTGTTAGGCTTGGAAGTAGGCGAGCACTTTGGTGATAGCGATCACAATTCTGTTATGTTTACTTTAGTGATAGAAAGGGATAGGTGTATACCATTGAGCAAGAGTTACAGCTGGGGGAAAGGCAATTACGATGAGATTAGGCAAGATTTGGAAGCATAGGATGGGGAAGGAAACTGTAGGGGATAAACACATTAGAAAGGTGGAGCTTATTCAAGGAAAAGCTATTGTGTGTCCTAGATAAGTATATATCTGTCAGGCAGGAAGGAAGCTGTATAGCGCGGGAGCCATGGTTTACGAAGGAAGTGGAATCTCTGGTCAAGAGGAAGAAGAAGGCTTATGTTAGGATGAGATGTGAAGGCTCAGTTAGGACGCTTGAGGGTTACAAGGTAGCCAGGAAAGACCTAAAGAGAGAGCTCAGAAGAGCCAGGAGGAGACATGAGAAGTTGTTGGTGGATAGGATCAGGGTAAACCCTAAGGCTTTCTATAGGTATTTAAGGAATAAAAGAATGACGAGAGTAAGATTAGGGCCAATCAAGGATAGTAGTGGGAGGTTGTGTGTGGAGTCAGAGGAGATAGGGGAAGCACTAAATGAATATTTTTTGACAGTATTCACTCTAGAAAACGACAATGTTGTCGAAGAGATTACTGAGATACAGGCTACTAGACGAGGTGTGATTGAGGGTCACAAAGAGGAGGTATTAGAAATCCTGCAGAGTGTGAAAATAGAGAAGTCCCATGGGCCAGATGGGATTTATCCTAGAATCCGCTGGGAAGCCAGGGAGGAGATTGCCGAGCCTTTGGCATTGATCTTTAAATCGTCATTGTCTACAGGAATACTGCCAGAAGACTGGAGGATAGCAAGTATGGTTCCCCTGTTCAAGAAGGGAAGTAGAGACAACCCTGGTAATTATAGCCCAGTGAGCCTTACTTCAGTTGTTGGCAAAGTGTTGGAAAAGGTTATAAGAGATAGGATTTATAATCATCTAGAAAAGAATAATTTGATTAGGGATAGTCAGCACAGTTTTGTGAAGGGTAGGTCGTGCCTCACAAACATTGAGTTCTTTGAGAAGGTGACCAAACAGGTAGATGAGAGTAAACCGGTTGATGTGGTGTATATGGATTTCAGCAAGGCGTTCGATAAGGTTCCCCACAGTAGGCTATTGTACAAAATGTGGGGGAATGGGATTGTGGCAGATATAGCAGTTTGGATCAGTAATTGGCTTGCTGAAAGAAGACAGAGGGTGGTGGTTGATGGGAAATGTTCATCCTGGAGTCCAGTTACTAGTGGTGTACTGCAAGGGTTGGTGTTGGGTCCACTGCTGTTCGTCATTTTCATAAACGACCTAGATGAGGGAGTAGAAGGGTGGGTTAGTAAATTTGCAGACGACACTAAGGTCGGTGGAGTTGTGGATAGTGACGAAGGATGTTGTAGGTTACAGAGAGACATAGATAAGCTGCAAAGCTGGGCTGAGAGGTGGCAAATGGAGTTTAATGCGGACAAGTGTGAGGTGATTCACTTTGGTTGGAGTAACCGGAATGCAGAGTACTGGGCTAATGGTAAGATTCTTGGTAGTGTAGATGAGCAGAGAAATCTCGGTGTCCAGGTACACAGATCCTTGAAAGTTGCCAGAGTTGTTAAGAAGGCATACAGTGTTTTAAATTTTATTAATAGAGCGATCGAGTTCTGGAACCATGAGGTTATGCTACAGCTGTACAAAACTCTGGTGCGGGTGCACTTGGAGTATTGTGTACAGTTCTGGTCACCGCATTATAAGAAGGATGTGGAAGCTTTGAAAAGGGTGCAGAGGAGATTTACTAGGATGTTGCCTAGTATGGAGGGAAGGTCTTACGAGGAAAGGCTGAAGGATTTGAGGCTGTTTTCATTGGAGAGAAGAAGGTTGAGAGGTAACTTAATAGAGACATATAAGATAATCTGAGGGTTAGATAGGGTGGACAGAGAGAGCCTTTTTCCAAGTATGGTGACGGCGAGCATAAGGGGGCATAGCTTTAAATTGAGGGGTGATAGATATAGGACAGATGTCAGAAGTAGTTTCTTTACTCAGAGAGTAGTAAGGGTATGGAATGCTTTGCCTGCAACGGTAGTAGATTCTCCTCACCCTTAACAATTTCTCCTTTGAATCCTCCCACTTCCTCCAGACCAAAGGGGTAGCCATGGGTACACGTATGGGCCCCAACTATGCCTGTCTCTTTGTTGGCTACGTAGAGCAGTTGATCTTCCGTAATTACACCGGCACCACTCCCCACCTCTTCCTCCGCTTCATTGATGACTGCATTGGCGCCACCTCGTGCTCCCGCGAGGAGGTTGAGCAATTCATCAACTTCACCAACACATTCCACCCTGACCTTAAATTTACCTGGACCATCTCTGACACCTCCCTCCCCTTCCTGGACCTCTCCATCTCCATCAGTGACGACCGACTTGACACTGACATCTTCTACAAACCCACCGACTCCCACAGCTACCTGGATTACACCTCTTCCCACCCTACCTCTTGCAAAAATGCCATCCCGTATTCCCAATTCCTCCGCCTCCGCCGTATCTGCTCCCAGGAGGAGCGGTTCCACCATAGAACACACCAGATGGCCTCCTTCTTTAGAGACCGCAATTTCCCTTCCCACGTGGTTAAAGATGCCCTCCAACGCATCTCATCCACATCCCGCACCTCCGCCCTCAGACCCAACCCCTCCAACCGTAACAAGGACAGAACGCCCCTGGTGCTCACCTTCCACCCTACCAACCTTCGCATAAACCAAATCATCCGCCGACATTTCCGCCACCTCCAAACAGACCCCACCACCAGGGATATATTTCCCTCCCCACCCCTCTCCGCCTTCCGCAAAGACCGTTCCCTCCGTGACTACCTGGTCAGGTCCACGCCCCCCTACGACCCACCCTCCCATCCTGGCACTTTCCCCTGCCACCGCAGGAACTGTAAAACCTGCGCCCACACCTCCTCCCTCACCTCTATCCAAGGCCCCAAAGGAGCTTTCCACATCCATCAAAGTTTTACCTGCACATCCACTAATATCATCTATTGTATCCGTTGCTCCCGATGCGGTCTCCTCTACATTGGGGAGACTGGGCGCCTCCTAGCAGAGCGCTTTTGGGAACATCTCCGAGACACCCACACCAATCAACCAAATCGCCCAGTTGCTCAACATTTCAACTCCCCCTCCCACTCTGCCGAGGATATGGAGGTGCTGGGCCTCCTCCACCGCCACTCCCTCACCACCAGACGCCTGGAGGAAGAACGCCTCATCTTCCGCCTCGGAACACTTCAACCCCAGGGCATCAATGTGGATTTCAACAGTTTCCTCATTTCCCCTTCCCCCACCTCATCCTAGCTTCTAACCTCCAGCAACTCGATCCCCTGACCTGTCCGGACTTGTCCGACCTGCCCAGCTCCTTTTCCACCTATCCACTCCACCCTCTCCTCCCTGACCTATCACCTTCATCTCCTTCCCCACTGACCTATTGTACTCTATGCCACTCTCTCCCCACCCCCACCCTCCTCTAGCTTATCTCTCCACGCTTCAGGCTCTCTGCCTTTATTCCTGATGAAGGGCTTTTGCCCGAAACGTCGATTTTGCCTGTCCTCGGATGCTGCCTGAATTGCTGTGCTCTTCCAGCACCACTGATCCAGAATCTGGTTTCCAGCATCTGCAGTCATTGTTTTTACCTACGGTAGTAGATTCGCCAACTTTAAGTGCATTTGAGTCGTCATTGGACAAACATATGGACGTACATGGAATAGTGTAGGTTAGAGGGGCTTCAGATTGGTATGACTGGTCGGCGCAACATCGAGGGCCGCAGGGCATGTACTGCGCTGTAATGTTCTGTGTTCTATGGTTCAACCTCACACAGTTGCCAGGGAGAGAGGATGGATCCAGTAACTAAGCAACAAGATTCATGAAGGGGACAGAAGATATTGGTTTCAGCTTTCCTAACATTTACTTGAAAGAAATTTCTGCTCACCCAGGAGTGGATGTCAGAGAAGTGGTCTGACAATTTAGCAACAGCGAAGGAAGCAGGTAAGAGAGGAAAAGTGTGGTGGAGCTGGGTGTCATCAGTATTCATGTGAAAACATGGTTTCAAATTATGTCATCCACGGGCATGTTGACATGAGAATTGGGGTGGGGGTGGGAGAAGGGTTCGACCCTCAGAAATCGTCATGTGACCAGCTACAACTATCATTGCTTGTCATTAAAAAGTTCACTCCCTTAGGAAGGAGGTATCTGTCATCTTTTATCGGGTCTGGCCTGTGTGTGAGTCCAGGCCTTCAGCAAAATGGAGTGACTCAAAACTAGGCCCTTTGAAATGGCCAAGCAAATTAAAGGTGATTAGCGATGGGCAAAGAAAAAATGCTGGTTCTGCTTGTGATGCCCACATCCCATGAAAGATTAAAGGGAAAAAACAAATCCCACAGGAGAGTAAAAGGAAAAGTGCTGGTGGATTAGATTTGACAGAAGTACTCGATATTTTGAGGGATTGCACAGACTGAGTTGGGAGCATAATTGTGAACCAGAGAACCTCCTGGATTTAAGGTGTTTTGACAAAAAATGTCAAACACGCAGAAACATTACAAAGCGAGTAGTACTGAGCTGGAATGCGCTGCCTGAAGGGGTGTCAGAGGCTGACTAAATTGTAGGCTTCTAAATGCCATTCCATAGATATCTGAAGGGAAAATAACATTGCAGGGTTTTGCAGAGACAATCATTGAGTAGTTCTATAAAGGAGTTGAAAAGTGTGGTGCTGGAAAAGCACAGCAGGTCAGGCAGCATTCGAGGAACAGGAGAGTCGACATTTCAGGTGTAAGCCAGGTGTAAGTCAAGAATGTGGGGGGAGGGGGGACGGGGCTGAGAGATAAATAAGAGGGTGGGGTGGGGCTGGAGGGTAAGATAGCTTGGAAGGTGATAGGTAGATGAAGGTAAGGGAATGATGGTGATAGGTCAGAGTGGAGGGTGGAGTGGAGAGGTGGGAAGGAAGATGGGCAGGTGGGACAGTGCTGAGTTGAAAGATTGGATCTGGGATGAGATGGGGGCAGGGGAGATGAGGAAACTGTGAAATCAACATTGATGTTGTGTGGTTGGAGGGTCCCAAGGCGGAAGATGAGGCGTTCTTCCTCCGGGCGTCAGGTAGGTAGAATTTGGCAGTGGAGGAGGCTCAGAACTTTCATTTCCTTGGCAGAGTGGGAGGGGGAGTTGAAGTGGTCGGCCACAGGGCGGTGGGGATGATTGGTGTGTGTATTCCAGAGATGTTCTGCGAGTTGGCATCCTGTCTTTCCAATATAGAGGAGACCACATCGACAGCAACCGACGCAGTGGATGAGGTGTCGAGATGTGCAGGAAAATCTCTGCCGGATATGGAAGGATCTTTTGGGGCTCTGGATGGAGGTGAGGTGGAAGTGTGGGCGCAGGTTTGACACCTCTTGCAGCAGAAAGGGAAGGTGCTGGCAGTGGAGGGTGGGTTGGTAGGGGTTGTGGACCTAATGAATGTGTCGCGGAGGGAATGGTCTCTGTGGATAGGGGTTTAGAGGAAGTTCTATCAAGGAGTCAAGAGTGTGATGCTGGAAAAGCACAGCAGGTCAGGCAGCATCCGAGGAGCAGGAAATTCAACGTTTCAAGCAAAAGCCCTTCATCAGGAATGGTCATTCCTGATGAAGGGCTTTTGCCAGATACGTGGAGTTATCTGCTCCTCGGATGCTGCCTGACCGGCTGCGCTTTTCCAGCACCACACACTTGACTCTAATCTCTAGCATCTGTATTACTCACTTTTGCCTAGTTCTATCAAGGAGTCAGCACAGTGGGTGGATTGAATGGCCTCTTTTTGTTCTGCATCCCATTGAAGAAGTATACATGTCTAACCCAACATATTTTATGACCAGTCAGGGACCTGGTTAATTTGGTTAATTTGTGCACACTTATTGTCCATCATGTAATTTAGTTTTGCCGAATACTGAGAGGAAGGGGAAAGAGAAAGGCTCCACGCTCTTTATCAAACTCTTACTTGCTGGTTTCATTCATCCTCTTCGATCTTTGTTGAGCTCGAAAACATCTTGCTGTTCTCAATGACCTAGGATGCTGCAGCTATTTCCGAAAGAAATCTCTGAGTAATGAATGCCCTGAGATTTCACTTTAAGTTTGCACTTCACCATAAACCATTGAGGCACACAGTTTATGCCAAAGTAAAGCTCTGGACTTCATCTTTTATGCAGCACTTAATATTTTATGCGCCTTCACAAGATTGCCTTGGGCAAAGTTCCCTTGAAGTTCTCTTTGTTTTTTGCTGCACTGTACCACACTGTTCCGTCAGGACTGCTGCATTATTGTACATGTGGATCTTAAAGGTAACACTGTTTGGCTAGAGCCTGTTTGTTTCCTGGGGAGAACATCCCAGATTGATGCATGGCTATGCACCTGTGCAGCTTTGAGGGAATACTGCCTTCCTTCATAGTGACCTTCGATCAAGGGTGAATAATTTTTTTTCTTGTTACGCACGCCACTTTTTATTTCTGATCTCCAGCTCTCCATATTCCTTTTTATCATCAAGAACTGTTGATGATTCAGCCAACAAAGGGTTACATTTCTGGTCAGGTAATTGGCATCAAACCCCAAGGAGGTCCTGCTTATCGGTATCGTGAAATACTGCATATACATTATGTATAGTCACACTCCCATGATTTCAGCAGGGTGAGATTTAAAATGATTTGCTAAAGTTCTTAAAGAATTCCCTGTAATCAGTACAGTAGGAGTTCATGTGTGGCTATATTTGTTTTCCAATGCTCAGCTCTTGTTTATTCTCCAAGAAGAGAACTATTCATTTATTAATTACCCGTTCTCTTCAGCCATTCAAATTGATTGTTCTAGCTGTTGACTGTTCCTTGTACAACACCATAATTTGGCAGCTGCTCAATTTTAGGTCTCATGTTTACTATTGTTGACAGCTTGGTTCACCACTTCTCACGTCATCTTGACACAATTCTTGGAACCTGACCCTTTGCATTGTTTCGTTCATTCATAGAAGTCAGATGTTCAGCACCCGCAGTTCTGTCCGTGTTAATCTATCCTTTTGTTTCTGGTCATCCATAAGTAGGAATGCAGTTGGGATGGGTTGAGAAAGAAGTTAGGCCAAATTCAGCGCTTATTACTATCCAGACCAGCTCAGGAAGGGCTGACGGGTGGCATTTTCATTCAGGCTGATTACATTGTCACACTCATGCAAAGCAAATGACCATTAACATCAGAACAGTTTACTTCTGGTGCACAGATTGAAAGCCTCACGGTACACTGCAATGCCAGTTAGCATTCACATCAATGACAAGCAATGACCTCAATTGGTGGACGAAAGACTTACTAGTACTGTGGAAGTTTAACGATTTAAATAAAAGGTTATGATCAATGCACTGACACAGCAGGCGAGTCCAGTAATGCACAGCAGCAGCACCCTCTCCTGAGCAGCAGACTTCCCATGATCTTTAGCTCAACTAAAGAAATAACACTGGACGGCTCCATACCCACGAGGTAAAAACAATGACTGCAGATGCTGGAAACCAGATTCAGGATTAGTGGTGCTGGAAGAGCACAGCAGTTCAGGCAGCATCCAAGGAGCTTCGAAATCGACGTTTCGGGCAAAAGCTCTTCATCAGGAATAAAGGCAGAGAGCCTGAAGCGTGGAGAGATAAGCTAGAGGAGGGTGGGGGTGGGGAGAAAGTAGCATAGAGTACAATAGGTGAGTGGGGGAGGGGATGAAGGTGATAGGTCGGGGGAGGGGAGGGTGGAGTGGATAGGTGGAAAAGGAGATAGGCAAGCCCTGACCTTAAATTTACCTGGACCATCTCTGACACCTCCCTCCCATTCCTGGACTTCTCCATCTCCATTAATGACGACCGACTTGACACTGACAATTTTTACAAACCCACCGACTCCCACAGCTACCTGGATTACACCTCTTCCCACCCTACCTCTTGCAAAAATGCCATCCCATATTCCCAATTCCTCCGCCTCCGCCGTATCTGCTCCCAGGAGGACCAGTTTCACCACAGAACACACCAGATGGCCTCCTTCTTTAGAGACCGCAATATCCCTTCCCACGTGGTTAAAGATGCCCTCCAACGCATCTCGTCCACATCCCGCACCTCTGCCCTCAGACCCCACCCCTCCAACCGTAACAAGGACAGAACGCCCCTGGTGCTCACCTTCCACCCTACCAACCTTCGCATAAACCAAATCATCCGCCGACATTTCCGCCACCTCCAAAAAGACCCCACCACCAGGGATATATTTCCCTCCCCACCCCTTTCCGCCTTCCGCAAAGACCGTTCCCTCCGTGACTACCTGGTCCACGCCCCCCTACAACCCACCCTCCCATCCTGGCACTTTCCCCTGCCACCGCAGGAACTGTAAAACCTGCGCCCACACCTCCTGCCTCACCTCTATCCAAGACCCTAAAGGAGCCTTCCACATCCATCAAAGTTTTACTTGCACATCCACTAATATCATTTATTATATCCGTTGCTCCCGATGCAGTCTCCTCTACATTGGGGAGACTGGGCCCTCCTAGCAGAGCGCTTTAGGGAACATCTCCGGGACACCCGCACCAATCAACCACACCACCCTGCAGCCCAACATTTCAACTCCCCCTCCCACTCTGCCGAGGACACGGAGGTCCTGGGCCTCCTTCACCGCCGCTCCCTCCTGGTGAAAGAACGCCTCATCTTCCGCCTCGGAACACTTCAACCCCAGGGCATCAATGTGGACTTCAACAGTTTCCTCATTTCCCCTTCCCCCACCTCACCCTAGTTCCAAACTTCCAGCTCAGCACTGTCCTCATGACTTGTCCGCACTTGTCCTATCTGCCTATCTCCTTTTCCACCTATCCACTCCACCCTCTCCTCCCTGACCTACCACCTTCATCCCCTCCACCACTCACCCATTGTACTCTATGCTACTTTTTCTCCACCCCCACCCTCCTCTCACTTATCTCTCCACGCTTCAGACTCACTGCCTTTATTCCTGATTAAGGGCTTTTGCCCAAAACGTCGATTTCGTTGCTCCTTGGATGCTGCCTGAACTGCTGTGCTCTTCCAGCACCACTAATCCAGGCTCCATACCCACTCCCCTCACTCTCCCCGGCATGCATTCCCACTCCACGCCTCTCCACTATCCCAAGATACAAATTACATCGACACTATATCTCATGGGTTTAGACAGTTAAGGGGTGATCTAACCAAGGTCTTTAAAATATTTACAGGAGAAGGTCAGGATGGATAAACTATTTCTACAGGTTAGGGATTCTAGAACTAAGGGGCATAGTCTGGGAAATTAGGGCTAGACCTACAGAGGGATCATAGAATCCCTACAGGCCCTTCGGCACAACAAGTCCATACTGGCCCTCCAAAGAATAACCCACCCAGATCCATGACCCTAACCTATTGTCCTACATTTACCCTTGACTAATGCACCTAACCTGCACATCTCTGAACACTCTAGACAATTTAACATGGCCAATTTACCTGACCTGTACATCTTTGGATTGTGGGAGGAAACCGGAGCACCCGAAAGAAACCCACGCAGATACGGGGAGAATGTGCAAACTCGACACAGACAGTCGCCCAGGGGTGGAATCAAACCCGGGTCCCTGACGCTGTGAAGCAGCAGTGCCAACCACTGAGCCACTGTGCCACGCCAAATGTGGAAGTGGCGCCCTAGATGTTAGGAAGCACTTCTACACACGAAGGGTGGTAGAGGTTTGGAACTCTCTTCCACAAACAGCAGTGGTTACTGGATGAATTGTTAATTTTAAATCTGAGATAGTTAAATTTTTATTAAGCAAAGGTATTAAGGAGTATAGGCCAAAGGCGGGTATATGGAGTTAGACCACAGATTAGCCACAATCTCATTGCATTGACAGACCAGGCTGAATGGCCTCCTCCTACTCCTACGTTCCTATATCCAATTTAGTTTATGTTTTCATGGAATGTGGACTCTCTGGTTAGACTAACATATCTTACCTGTCCCTAATTGCCCTTGAGAAGGCGGTGGTGATTTGCCTTCTTGAGCTGTTGCAGTCTGTTGTGGGGGGAGTATTCAGCGTAAACTATGAACATAATGGAGGAGAAAGAGCAGTAATCAATAATGTTAAAATAAAACAGTGTACGTGGAGTGAATAGATTCAGACGTGAGTGGGCAGTTCAGCCTAGTTGGTCTATCCCTAAGTTTAAAAGTATTTGTGCTAACAGAGACAAATTACAAATAAATAATCTCTCACCAGTAGCTATTAGGGTTTCGGCCAAACAATTTACTTCAGTTGTGAGGGTCACTGGACCAAAACGTTAACTCTGATTTCTCTCCACCGATGCTGCCAGACCTGCTGAGCTTTCCCAGTAATTTCTGTTTTTATTTCTGATTTACAGCATCCACAGTTCTTTGAGTTTTTATTAGCTTTGTGTGTTTTATTGTTAGTTTTGCAACAACAGTCACGGCATTCCAATGTGTAACCCATTACAGAAGGAGGTCACTTGAGGTACTGAAAGCTCATAAGTAAAGGTTTGCATTCACATAGCACCTCAAGATATCCCAAAATGTTTTACAGCCAATTAGGCACTTTTAAATACAGTCTCTGTTAAAATACAAAAAAAAGCTGGAAATGACTGATGTTATTGTAAGGTCTTAACATATCTCTATTGTATTCATCTTTTCATTAATTTCATGGAAGCTTTAATCTGGTTATTTTGAGCTAGTGGAGGGACAGTTTTATTAAGCGTTTGTACAATTCCTCTTGATAATGTCCTGGCACAAGACGGAACAAGATCTGAACAGTTCCATGGTTATCTCAACACTTTAATTTTTTCACGTTAGTAACTGACTTGTAACATCGTTGTGCCTCCAGTGTTCCCCGTTTGTGGTTAACCAGAATACGAAACCATAGCCAAAACTTACCACCAATGTCTCCATAATCACAAGACAAGCAAATGTTGTCCTAATATTAGCTAAGTGTTTGAGTGTTTGGCTACAAGCCGCATTTGGCGGGTTTACAATTTTGTGTTCTGACAGATTAGATTCTGGTGTAGGACTTAAAATGTAAGCCAGCTCAGTGATTTAATTGTTATTTTTATTCCTGTTCAAGGAAATTGTAAAATAAAAAGGCTATTTAAAAAGTAAAGAGAAATGGAACAAGGCTGGATTATTAGAAATGCTCTTGTTGCCAGGCAGACAATTTACATTTATTGGATTTGTGCTTTTGACAATTGCATGATCTTACCTGATAGAGTCATAGTCATAGAGATGTACAGCACAGAAACAGACCCTTCGGTCCAACCTGTCCATGCCGACCAGATATCCCAACCCAATCTAGTCCCACCTACCATCACCCGGCCCATATCCCTCCAAACCCTTCCTATTCATATACCCATCCAGGTGCCTTTTAAGTGTTTCAATTGTACCAGCCTCCACCACTTCCTCTGGTGACCTTTTTATTATTTTTTAAAAAGCCTCTTTCTCAGCACTATCTGCATTTGTTATTGATCTATATGCAGTCCTGTGTGAAAGATTCTGCATATCAGACAAGTCACTCTATCTGGTTCTCTCAGAAGTCAGCAACTCATTCTCATAGAATCCCCAGTGTGGAAGCAGGCAGTTTGGCTCATCAAGTCCATACTGACCCTCTGAAGAGCATCCTACTCAGACCCATCCCCCCCCCCCAACCTTATCCCCATACATTTCCCATAGTGTATCCACTTAACCTGCACATCTTTGGACTGTGGAAGGAAACCAGAGCACCAGGAAGCAACCCAAACAGACATGGGAGAATGTGCAAATTCCACATAGACAGTCACCTGAAGTTGGAATTGAATCCAGGTCCCTGGCGCTGTGAGCCAGCAATGCTAATCACTGAGCCACCATGCTATCCTTGGAGCTGACCACATTCTCTTGTCCCTTAGTGAGTTCGGGGCATTAGCGATGATTAGGTGAAAGTAGGTACTGCAGATGCTGGAGATTAGAGTCAAGATTAGAGTTGCGCTGGAAAAGAACAGCAGGTCAGGCAGCATCCAAGGAAAATCAATGTTTTGGGCAAAAGCCCTTCATCAGGAATCAGCTACGATTGGCAACCCTCAGTGGTCTGTGATAAATGGCAAAAACAGACCCTGTTCCAGTCAGCGACTACCACTGTCCAGCTAATCAGATATTGTGGATCATCCTCAGTTTTGGGATCATGTGAAAGGAGCTGGCATGTTGGGACCCACAATGCACTAGAATCACATTCCACAGTCTGGGTTTAGCCTTAGTCAGACTCGAGAGGGTGGTGCTGGAAAAGCACAGAAGGTCAGGGAGCATCCGAGGAGCAAGAGAGTCGATATTTCCAGCATAAGCCCTTCACCAGGAATGTCCAGTGCCACACGTTTTGACTCTGACTTCTCCAGTATCTGCAGTCGTCACTTTCTCCTTCAGCCGTAGTCAGTGTGACATCCTTACAATTAGACATACTTGAACAGAGTCCATCACTCTCATTATGCAAGCAGTGATGGAGGAGAACTGACAATTGACTAAATCTCAACAATACCTGGAAACCGATTGTGGAAATTGATTGATGAATAATATTAAAAGGGAGTTGGACAGCAAGTTGATGTTGAGGAACTTACTGGGTCACAGGCAGAGTAAGTGGGGGTGTGGGACCGAACAGGACTGCTCTTGCAAGGGATCAACAGAAACAGAACAGTCACCTCTTGTGCTGTAAGTTTCACAGACCTGCATTTATGTAGTGCCAAAGCATTTCACCAGAGCATTATCAAAGAAAATTTGATGGCAAGTCAGAGAAGAAGATCCTGGCACGGATGAATAAATGTTTGATCAAAGCTAGATGCTTCACAGAGCATGTTAAAAGTGGATGAACTGTGAGAGAGGAGGAGAGATTGTAAAAACAGAATCAGGAACCTACGGACTCAGGGGAAGGTGTAGCTACCATTGATGGAGTATTAAAAGTCGGGCATGTGCGAGAGCCAGAAGATGACATCTAGGACGGATCTGGGGATGGAGAGGATTTCAGAGATAGTGAAGGGGTGAGTCCATGGTAAGATTTGAAGACAGGGAAGTGTTTTCATGTAAATCAAATCAGAAAGTGTTGGAGAAATTCAGCAGGTCTCCTCTGCAGATGCTGCCAGACCCACATCCTCTTCATTTTTTGATGAGTTTTCACAGTCTTGCTTCCAATTAAGCAAGCCCTATTACTGCTCACCTCTACCTAATAGATCATTCCAAACATTGATCACCCTTTGTGATCTGAGTTTAAAATGCATTAAGGATCCCTCACAGACAATGGGAGGCAGCAGCCCTGGCTGGGAATTCTGTTTTAAATGGCTGAGGGGTAGCCAGGCGTTCTAAGAATTCCTGGAGGATTCTGGTTAGGGAGCACACCCTTCTTTCTAGACCCACCCAATTCATAGAGAAAGACTTTTTTAAAGCTTACTTCGATCTCCTTTGACCAGTGAGACTTTCCTCACTCGTCATTAGTATTATGTTGTATGTTTTGAACTTTTAAAAAGCCCTGGTCAATTTTAGTGTAATTTTTCAGGACTGGAATATATACTATGTCATTGAACATTGGACAGATACAGTAGGCCCTTCGGTCCATCATGTCTCTGCTGACCCTGATGTCATTCCAAACTATTGTTCCCTCTATTCCCTGTTCACGTGTCTGGATGCATCATTTTAATCGAGATCTTAATTTCAGCCCCTTACCACTGACTTCTATTTCTGTCTGGGGTTGGATTTAAAATGGAGATCCAGGTGTTACAAATACGGAGAGATTTTGCTATCTGCTGGCTGATGGTCAGAAATCTTTCTCCCCTGCAAGGATCCCTTCCAAGGATCTGGAAAAGAGATACCAGCTTGAAAATCAAAGCTATGGACTGCAGCTTCTTCCCTCACTGGAATGAAGTTGCCCACAAGATCTTCTGGCTGTGCGGCTGCTATAGTCAATAAAAAAACCCAAGGCCAACAAGTGTCACTGATCCATAATCCCGCACATCGTCCATTCCAAGCACCTATGTTGCATGATCAGAAGATTTAACTTCAGAATGTGTGGAATTACAGCAAACTACAGAATCATAGAGGTCTACAACAGAGAAAAAAGACCATTTAGTCCACCAAGTCTGTGCTGCTCAAAACCAACCGCCTAATTATTGGAATTTCATTTTCCAGCACTTGGCTCATAACATTATCTACTTTGGCATAACAATAATATGTATTAGGGTTTCTGTGTCTATCATTTAATAATAATAGTCAGTTCTGAATTAAGTTATAGATTTTAAATTATATATTAAGATATTATATATTAAGATATATTATATAATAATTAATATTAATATTATGAATAAGCAATTCAGCTCATCTAGTTCCTTCTGGTGTGCATATTCTTAAGCCTCCTCCCATCTTCCATGTCTAACTCAATCAGTGTTACCCTATTGCCATTTCTGCCATATACATATTTCATCTCTTTTCATACTATTCACTTCAACTGCCCTAAGGTGCTATGGTTCCACATTTGCATCGCACTCTGGGCAAAGCAGTTTCTTCTGTTTGATCTTGTTGGTGACCGTCCATATATTTTGCTCACCAACTTTTGTAAAACGTTTCAGAATTTTAAAGACCTGAATTCAGTCACCCCTCAATCTTCTTTTTCCAAGGCATGAGGCGACCCATGATGGATATAATCTCACAATTCCAGTATCATCCTGAGAATCTTTTATCACACTCTCTCCACTATCTCTATGTACCTTATCAGAAAATTGTAACCAGTCCTATACCTAGTAGTCCAACTGTGGTCTAACCAAGGTTCAATATAGCTTTAGCTGAACTACACTTCAATGCAATCTATTAATAAACCCTCGGGGTTTGTTTGTATTTTTTTGGATGTTAATAACTCAAGGCACAACTCTTAATACTTTGTATTTTCATTATTACCAGATCCATTCGGATCTCTCTCCAATTTAGATTCTTATTTTCCAAGTAATATATGACCATCTTCATGTCCTGATCAAGTTGTAATGCTTCCCACTGAGTTCGGTTGAAATTCATTTGTTAATCTCAGATCTACCTGAAAAGCAACACTTGCATTTATATAGTGCATTCCATGAGCACAAATTGTATGCAACTGTTTTACAGCCAATATTTCTTGGGATATAAGAGGAAAGTAACCATAGTGCCAATTAGAGAGAGATGATTGGCGGTGGTTTAATCTGATGGTCACCACTCTTCAGGTGAGGGCTGAGGTTGAGAAGGTAGGACTTTATGGTGACGTCAGCTGAAACTGTGCATTTGTCATCACTCTGAATCACATACCAACTGTCCAGTCAGCTAAGCTAACTTTCTTTTGAGGTGTAGTCACTGCTGTAATGTAGGAGATGTGGCCACAACATGCACATGACAAGCTCCATCAGACAACGGTGTGGTGACGACCACATAATCTGTTCATTCTGAATGTTGACTGAGGGATAAATATTGGCCAGGACGCTGGAGATAACACCAATGACCTTCTTCTAAATGATACCCATGTGGTCTTTTACATCAATCGGTGGATGGAGCCTCAGTTTTAAAATAGCACTCTGCCCTTCGATACTGCATTGAAGTGTTAGCTAACATTTATGCACTCAAATTCTGAGTAGGATCTGAAGACTTTATAATTCAAAACAGATAGTACCAACAACTGAGCCACAGCTGGCATATTACAAGTAAAACCCTGGAGGTCAGGGATCAGTAGTCAGTGTCGGGGGGTGTCATTAAAAATCAGCAGACAGATTATAAACTTCATGTAAACGCTCAGTACTCTGAAAGGGACAGAAAAGAAATACACATATGAAGTTATCTCTTCACATCTCTCAGAAACACTGCGCAGCACATCACACATAATAAATGGTTTTGAAGTGTAGTTGTTGGGGTAGGCACCTATCCAGTTTATGTAAAAGGTCCCTGAGTAGCAATCAGATAAATAACAAGGCAATCTGTTAGCCAGTCAAAATAGGTTAAAACCAAAACGAAAAGCCCTCTTCAAATGGCTGTTCGACTCAAAACAGAATATTTTCTTTTTCAAACTTTGGATCAACATTTTGTTTTTGGCAAAGTCCCCCTGCTATTTCTGCACTCTTGATATAAAACAAACAAAATACAAGGGGGTGTTGGGGGTGGCGAAGCTCAGACATATTTCTATACGTGGCACAGCCAACAAACACAGCATCCTGACTGGATTCCGTTTACTTACTGGAATAATTCAATGCAGCCTCCTTGATAACCAGCCAACATTGGCTCTTCGCGTGTTGTTTACACCGACTCCTGACAGCACTGCGGTCAACACTGGGAAAGTATTAAAGTCAAAACATAGTCCCTCTCACTTCACAGGCCTGTCAGTAACTTATTTTCCCTGTTTTTGTAAATGCAGGCACAATTCCATATAAGTCAACGGCTGGAGGGACCGCCTCCAAGTGTAATCCCACCTCTTCATGTACCGTCGGAACCTCAGCTGTTAGTCATGATCAAAGCCTGTCTAAATCCTCGAACTGGAAGCTACCATTGATGTAGTCCCACCCTCCCCTCTCTCACTTCAGCTGAATGATTTGTTTCAGTACTGCAGTGTCCTGCAGTAAGAAAGCCTCTGATTAACGATTCAGGACAATTTCCACTCTGGCCAGGCTGACACCGTGAAACTTGTAAAATAGGACAGTCTATCCTTTCTCCCACACTGGGTCGCCAGAGAGTCAGTCTGTGACCAGCACTGAGGGGTGCACAGCTTAAACTTACAGTGACTGCTGATTGTCAGAGATTTCCTGTCCCGTGGCCTCGTCATTTCCCTCACTGACACTCTGACAGATGTTGTTACTGAATAGTTACCCTATCAAATCAGCAGATCTGAACATCTCTCCCAGCAGAACCTGGCAAGGGAGGTCACTCTGTTGGTGAATGCCTTTCTGTATGCAGAGGAGAAAGGCCTCAATTAAAACTAGCTTTGTAGATTTGGAAATCATTGATACTTTCAGGTTTTCTGTCTAAGCTTTGTCTAACAATGCTGTGCTTTTTGATGCAAATTCAAACTCTCTCAAGGAGCATCACAAAAGGCAGGATCAGATAACGATTAGGAATCAGAAACAGTAAGGGGAGGTTAACCAGGAATGTGAAGTTGGGGAACAATAGAACCAAGAGGAAGGGTTGAATAAAAGGGTTATTGGAATTAGAATTAGCCTTTATTGTCACATATACTCAATGAGTATAGTGAAACAGTTATACATTACCACTTACAGCACTGATTTAGGTCCAAAGGTACCTAGTTACAGCTTCTTTAGCTACAAGATCTTAGACAATAGAGAAATAAAATGTCCACCATTGCAGAAATAAAAGTTCAGAATGACAGAGCACGCTGGGCCCTAGCTTCCAGTCCACACTGGGCCCTGGCTCCAGACTGCACTGGCCTTCACCTTGACGAACGTGAGGCTGGAAGTTTTAAGTTTTGGTGCTCCAGCAAGGGCTAAAAAAAATCTTTCGCTGTCTACCTCCTCTGAAAATGTTATACTTTACATTGACAGCACCTCCCATTTTTATAAAGTGTGGAAATACCTGTACCCATTTTATTCTCCAATGGTAATTTTGAGATGCCCTGTGTTCCCTGCTGTTTTTCAATTTCCATTTTAAGCCCACTTCACTGTCTATTTTGCAGCTTTAAACATGTGTAATTTCATCATTACGACCTTGCTATGCAGACACACTGTGCTACATCCTGGCTCTGCACAGCTTTTGCTGTGAAAAGAGATTTTCTGTCAAAGGTTTTAGTCTTGCACTCATCAAGACACAATTACAAAAACACCAAATCTTAAGATTAATAATAATTTATACTGACTGAGAAGAGGGTGTCAACCAATCAGCATTCTAGAATCATATAGTACAGAGGCTCTTTGAACCATCACATCTGTACTGTCAAAGCTGCACTAAGTCTACACCAGTTTCATGTTCCAGCATTAGGCTCGCTATCATGGATTATAAATTGTTGTTCAGTTTCAGATTTGGTATTCTTGCAATTTTGTCCTGATGAATTCAAGACAAAAAACCTTGACAAAAAACCTGTACTGCCAAGTGACTATAATCATGAGCTCATTATCATGTAGTCTCCCATTTAGTGAAGTCCCAGTTGCTGCTGTGTTATCAGAGGAGGCATTACAGAGCAGAGGACAATTGAGAATTTGAATAAAATGGGTACAGGTATTTCTAAAAATGACAAGTGATCTTAATGTAAAGTATTACACATACAGAGGAGGTATAACCCTTTGGGAAGGTAGATATTGAAAGGCTGTACTCTTGTGAACATAGGAGATATAGTTAGTAAGTTTGCAGATTACACCAAAATTGGAGGTGTAGTGGACAGCAAAGAAGGTTATCTCAGATTACAACAGGATCTTGATCAGATGGGCCAATGGGCGGAGGAGCAGCAGATGGAGTTTAATTTAGATAAATGTTAGGTGCTGCATTTTGGAAAGTCAAATCAGGGCAGGATATATACACTTAATGGTAAGGTCCTGGGGAGTGTTGCTGAACAAAGAGACCTTGGAGTTCAGGTTCATCGTTTCTTGAAAGTGGAGTCACAGTAGATAGGATAGTGGAGAAGGTGTTTGGGACGATTGCCTCTGTTGGTCAGTGTATTGAATATAGGAGTTGGGAGGTCATGTTGTAGCTGAACAAGACACTGGTTAGGCCACTATTAGAATACTTGTGTGCAGTTCTGCTCTCCGTGCAATAGGTAGGATGTTGTGAAACTTAAAAGGGTTCAGAAAGGATTTACAAGGGTTTTGCCAAGGTTGGTGGGTTAAGCTATAGGGAGAGGCTGAATAGACTGGGGCTATTTTCCCTGGAGCATTGGAGGCTGCTGGGTGACCTTATAGAGGTTTTTATAATCAAGAGGGGCTTGATTAGGGTAAATAGACAAGGACTTTTCCCCAGGGTGGGCATTCCAAAACTATAGGTTTAGGGTGAGAGGGGAAAGATTTAAAAGGGACCTAAGGGGTAACCTTTTCACACAAATACGTTTATGAAATGAGCTGCCAGAGGAAACGGTGGAGGCTGGTACAATTACAACATTGAAAAGGCATCTGGATGGGTATATGAATAGGAAGGGTTTTGAGGGATATGGACCAAGTGCTGACAAATGGGACTCGATTTATTGACGATATCTGGTCGGTGTTGTCGAGTTGGACGGAAAGGTCTGTTTCTGTGCTGTACACCTCTATGACTGTATGACTCTATTCCCTTTTGCTGGAGAACCTAAAATTAGGAAGTCATCATCTCCAGATAAGGGACCAACCATTTTGAACTGAGTTAAGGAGATGTTTCTTTACCTAGAGAGTTCTGAAACTTTCACACTCGCTACCCTAGAGGGCAGTGCATGGTTATGGAGTCAATGAGGATATTCAAAGTCAGATAGATTTCTGTACACTGAAGCAGTGAAGAGATAGGGCAATTGGACTGGAAAGTGAAAATTATGTAAATATCCAGTCGTGATCCCACTGAATGGTGTGGCAGGATGTGGGATTGCCAACAGCGTCCCTGGATGGGGGAGAACCACTCATCAGAGACCTCTGTGCCCAAAGATTGGAATTAAGAAGAGGCAGCCGTGGCTTTAATTCCTTCCCATTCCACACCCTGCTCCCACTCTAGCCACCAGATTGCTTGATGTCCTCATCCAAACCCCACCCATTCCCCTGGCTATGACAATGCCTTGAAAGATAGTGGGGGGAGATGGGGTGCACCAACGGGTTCCTGAGCTGAAACCAGGGCATTTTAAGCTCTGAGCACAACAACACTTGCTGCAGAACTCTGTTCCTACCTCCCCATCAATGTCTGCCAACCAGGGCCCTACTCTATGGAGGTCGAGCGACAAGAAGCCATTTTAAATTTCTTATCACAGGACGCAGGTCTTGGGGGATCGGAGGCAAGGGCCGGAGTGTGGCTTTTAGAAGCTGACACCTTTCCCCCCACCTCACCCTCATGAATCAAGGTGTGACACTGAGCCACATGTGAAGGCATTTGAACAGAAGCTTGATGGAAGACGTTTAAGAAGAACCTCAAAGTGGAATGGGATGTACAAAACTGTAAGGAGCAAATTCCAGAGCTCGGGGCTTTGGCAGCTGAAGGCATGGCCACCAAGCAAATATGACTGATGATGATGATGATGATGATGCATTGTTATCTGTTGAAGTGGTATCCTGATACACACAAACATATCTTTCAATGTGTGATATTGATTCCTGTAAATATGTTTTCTGAGAAATGGCATTGCTATTACATGGAATGTGAAATAACTCCCCAGAGGCTAGAATCCTGTTTTCAAGTCACCCTTTGTTTACATGAGCTAGCTCTCAGAGTGAACAAAACCTCTGACACTCCTGTTTATATCTGTCAGACAGGGCTCCCTGATCGGACCAGGTTAACAGCCCCAATCAGGGAACTCATATTCCATGATGTCCACTTGGCTAATCTCATTACAATCACGACAGAATGTACAGTACAAAACCAGGCCAGACAGTACACTGAAAGGAAAAGTGTTTATGCTCCAAGCAAGCCTCACTGTTGTATGATCCATTCAAATAATCATCTAATCCTTTCTTTCTCTTGTAATTATATAAATTCCTCTTAAATGCACCTAAATGATTCACCTCAAATACTATTTGTGGTAAGAATGTCAGCACAAAATAAACAAGTGCTGCATGTACAGCTGACAACTTACCTTCTTTTTCAGAGCAGCACAGCACAGAAGAGGTCCTTTGGCCCATTGAATCTGCACTAACCTAGTCATACCAATCCCACTTTCCAACACTTAGCCCATCGTCTTGAATGTTACTTTTTAAGGGTTGTCAGGTTTCCTGTCTTACTGCACTCCTAGGCAGAGCTTTCCAGATTTCCACCACCCTTTTCCTTAATTCCTCTCTAAACCTCCTGGGTTTCAGATAAAATTATGTCCTGCCCTCAGTTACTGACTCTTTAACAAAGGGGAACAGCTGCTTTCTATCCTCTCTGTCTATGCCCCTCATAATCTTATTCAACTCTACCAGGTCTCCCCTCAATCTTCTCTGTTCCAAAGAAAACAACCCGAGTTTATCCAGCCATTCTTCATTGCTGAAGTCTTCCATCCCAGGCAACATTTGAGTGAATCTTCTAATTCTGCTCCTAATTCATGTTGTGTGTTCAAGCTTACTCGAACATTCAATAAAATCATGGGTGATTTTCTGCATGACCTCCCCTTTGCCTCCATATGCCTTAGCGCCCTAGAATCTATCAACTCAGCCTTGGAGAGACTCAATGACTGAGCCTGCACAGGTCTGTGGGGCACAGAATTGTAATGATTCACAACTCTCTGAGTGTAGAAAGTTTTCATCACCGTCCTAGATAGCTAGCCCCCTTATACTGAAAATTTGAATCTGGTTTCCAACTATCCAATCAGTGAAACAAGCTTCTCATCTTCTATCCTGGATGGTCTTCTGTGAAAAAATTAATATGGCTTTAGGTGTGGCATGGTGGCTCAGCAGTTAGCACGACTGCCTCACAGCACCAGGGACCCAGGTTTGATTCCTGCCTTGGGCGTCTGTGTAGAGTTTGTACATTTTCCTCGTGTCTGCGTGGGTTTCCTCCAGGTGCTCCGGTTTCCTCCCACAATCCAAAGATGTGCAGGCCAGGTGAATTGATCATTCTATATTGCCTGCAGTGTGAGGTGCATTAGTCAAGGGTAAATATAGGGTAGGGGAATGGGTCTGGGTGGGTTACTCTTCAGAGGGTTGGTGTGGATTTGTTGGGCCGAAGGGCTAGTTTTCACACTGTGGGGAATCTAGTGTAATCTTCCGGATCTACATCCAACTCTTCTAAACTCCCAGAGAATAGTAATCTAATCTAATCTAATCTAATACAGGCTCAACAGTAATGAGTTCCACATTTTAATCATGCAAACAATCTGGCAGTTGGGGGAAATGAACACTTACAAAATAGATAACCGGCCCATTCTAAGCATCAAATTAAAAAGGAAGACTTACATTTTGAAAGCACCTTTCATAATCTAGGCAGAAGGCAGAGTCATTATTTCCACTGGCTGGGGATTCTAGAACTAGGGGCACAGTCTGAGAGTTAGTGTCAGACCGTTCAGGAGAGAAATTAGGAAGTATTTCTACATACAAAAGGTGATAGATATTTGGGACTCTTGCCCACAAACAGCGTTGATGCAGGATTAGTTGTTAATTTTAAATCTGACATAGAGCGGCGGGAGCTGGGCGGAAGTTCAGACGGAGCGCAAAGCCGGTCGGGAAGGTAAGTGATTACTATAAGAGTGGGTGTGTTCAGCTCAGGTCTCTTTGACAAGGAGGTTGAGTGAAGTGATTACACCACAGTTGAAGAGGGTGAAGACATGACTGCCCAGCTGGTTCAGTGCGCTACGTGCTTGATGTGGGAGGTCAACGACTCTGGTGTGTCTGGCTCGTATATGTGTGGAAAGTGTGTGCACATTCAGCAATTGACCGAGCATATTGCAGCGCTGATGAAAGAACTCGAAGACCTTAGGCTCATCTGAGAGAACGAGATCTTTCTGGACAAGACCTTCAGCGAACAAGTTGAAGCTTTTGGAAGCAGAGACTGATGACACTGCCAGTTCGCAAGGCGGCCAAGTTTGTCAATCAAAAGTTGGCGCAGAGGCAGAGCGGAAGAGTCGGACATCGCACAGAGCTGTGGTAATAGGGGACTCCATCGTGAGAGGAACTGACCGGGGTTTTTGTGGCAGCAGACGGGATTTAAGGATGGTGTGTTGCTTTCCTGGTGCTAGAGTGAAAGACATCGCGGACAGAGTGCAGGAAATCCTCAAGGATGAGGGTGAAGAGCCAGAGGTGGTGGTACATGTCGGCACAAATGATGTCGGGAAGAAGAGGAGGAACATACTACAGCGGGACTTCGGAGAACTAGGAAGAAGGCTGAAAAGCAGGACGTCCAAGGTGGTTATCTTCGGTTTGCTTCCAGTTCCTCGGGCTAGTGTGGCCAGAAACAGGGAGATAATGGACTTGAACGTGTGGTTGGGGAACTGGTGCAGGAAGCAAGGATTCAAGTTCTTGGATCACTGGGGTATATTTTGTGGTAAACATAAATTCTACAAGAGAGACGGCTTGCACCTTAATAGGTTAGGGACCAGTATTCTGGCAGGCAGGTTTTCTACTGCAACACCGCTAGATTTAAACTAAGTAGCGGGGGGGGAGGGGACAAGCTGGATGTTTAAAAAGGAAATTGAAGGGAAAGTTAGAACAAGAGAAGTCAAGAAAGACAACTGTATTAATGAGGCAGAAAACCCGGAAAAGCATCATGCTGTAAGGTTGAGTGAAATAAGGGTTGATGGGAAGGGTGAGAGCAGTAACAAATTAAAAATACTATACATGAATGCACGAAGCATTAGACATAAGATGGATGAGCTTGAGGCTCTTTTGGAAATTGGCAGATACGATATTGTGGGGATAACTGAGACGTGGCTTCAAGTGGACAGGGCCTGCGAAATGAATATTCAAGGCTACACGTGCTATCGTAAGGACAGACTGATGGGCAGAGGGGGTGGGGTGGCCTTGTTAGTAAGGGATGATATTCAGTCCCTTGCGCGGGGGGACCTAGAGTCAGGGAATGTAGAGTCAGTGTGGATAGAGCTTCGAAATACCAAGGGTAAAAAGACCCTCTTGGGAGTCATCTACAGGCCCTCAAACAGTAGTCTGGATGTCGGATGTAAGTTAAATCAGGAGCTGAAATTGGCCTGTCGCAAAGATGTCACTACAGTTGTTATGGGGGATTTTAACATGCAGGTAGACTGGGAGAATCAGGATGGTATTGGGCCACAAGAAAGAGACTTTGTGGAGTGCCTCAGAGATGGATTCTTAGAGCAGCTGGTGCTGGAGCCGACCAGGGAGAAGGCAATTCTGGATCTGGTATTGTGTAACGAACCAGAATTGGTCAGAGACCTCGAAGTGAAGGAGCCATTGGGAAGTAGTGACCATAATACAATAAGCTTCAATCTGCAATTTGAGAGGGAGAGGGTACAGTCGGAAGTGACAGTACTTCTGTTGAATAAAGGGAACTATGGAGCTATGAGGGAGGAGCTGGCCAAAGTTCAATGGTGCAATACCTTAGCAGGGATGACCGTGGAGGAACAATGGCGGATATTTCTGTGTATAATGCAGAAGTTGCAGGATCAGTTCATTCCTAAAAGGAAGAAAAATCCCAGGAGGAGATATGGTCAGCCGTGGCTGACGAGGGAAGTAAAGAAACATATAAAGTTAAAAGAGAAAAAGTATAACATAGCAAAGATAAGTGGGAAAACTGAGGACTGGGAAGCTTTTAAAGAGCAACAGAGGATTACTAAGAAGGAAATACACAGAGGAAAAATGAGGTACGAAGGTAAACTGGCCAAGAATATTAAGGAGGATAGTAAAAGCTTTTTTAGGTATGTGCAAGGCAAAAAAATGGTTAGGACAAAAATTGGGCCCTTGAAGACAGAAACAGGGGAATATATTACTAGGAACAAAGAAATGGCAGAGGAATTAAATGGGTACTTCAGATCTGTGTTCACTTGGGAAGACACAAGCAATCTCCCTGAGGTAACAGTGGCTGAAGGACCTGAACTTAAGGGAATTTATATTTGCCAGGATTTGGTGTTGGAGAAGCTGTTAGGTCTGAAGGTTGATAAGTCTCCGGGGCCTGATGGTCTGCATCCCAGGGTACTGAAGGAGGTGGCTCGGGAAATCGTGGATGCGTTGGTGATTATTTTCCAGAGTTCAATAGATTCGGGGTCGGTTCCTGAGGATTGGAGGGTGGCAAATGTTATACCACTTTTTAAGAAGGGTGGGCGAGAGAAAGCAGGTAATTATAGACCAGTTAGTCTGACCTCAGTGGTGGGAAAGATGCTGGAGTCTATTATAAAGGATGAAATTACTGCACATCTGGATAGTAGTAACAGGATAGGACAGAGTCAGCATGGATTTATGAAGGGGAAATCATGCTTGACTAATCTTCTTGAATTTTTTGAGGATGTAACTATGAAGTTGGACGAGGGAAATCCAGTAGATGTAGTGTACCTGGACTTTCAGAAAGCTTTTGATAAAGTCCCACACAGGAGGTTAGTGAGTAAAATTAGGGTGCATGGTATTGGGGGCAAAGTACTAGATTGGATTGAGAATTGGTTGGCTAATAGGAAACAAAGGGTAGTGATAAACGGCTCCATTTTGGAATGGCAGGCAGTGACCAGTGGGGTACCGCAGGGATCCGTGCTGGGACCACAGCTTTTTACAATATATGTTAATGATATAGAAGATGGTATCAGCAATAACATTAGCAAATTTGCCGATGATACAAAGCTGGGTGGCAGGGTGAAATGTGATGAGGATGTTAGGAGATTACAGGGTGACCTGGACAAGTTAGGTGAGTGGGCAGATGCATGGCAGATGCAGTTTAATGTGGATAAATGTATGGTTATCCACTTTGGTAGCAAGAACAGGAAGGCAGACTACTACCTCAATGGAATCAATTTATGTAAAGGGGCAGTACAGAGGGATCTGGGTGTTCTTGTACACCAGTCAATGAAGGCAAGCATGCAGGTACAGCAGGTAGTGAAGAAGGCTAATAGCATGCTGGCCTTCATAACAAGAGGAATTGAGTATAGAAGCAAAGAGGTGCTTCTGCAGCTGTACAGGGCCCTGGTGAGACCACACCCTGGAGTACTGTGTGCAGTTCTGGTCTCCAAATTTGAGAAAAGACATTCTGGCTATTGAGGGAGTGCAGCGTAGGTTCACGAGGTCAATTCCTGGAATGGCAGGATTACCTTACACTGAAAGACTGAAGCGACTGGGCTTGTACACCCTTGAGTTTCGAAGATTGAGAGGGGATCTGATTGAGACGTATAAGATTATGAAAGGATTGGACACTCTGGCAGTAGGAAACATATTTCCACTGATGGGTGAGTGCCGAACCAGAGGACACAGCTTAAAAATACGGGGTAGACCATTTAGGACAGAGCTCAGGAGAAACTTCTTCACCCAGAGAGTGGTGGCTGTGTGGAATGCTCTGCCACAGGGGGCAGTGGAGGCCCACTCTCTGGATTCATTTAAGAAGGAGTTGGATAGAGCTCTCAAAGATAGTGGAATCAAGGGTTATGGAGATAAGGCAGGAACAGGATACTGATTAGGAATGATCAGCCATGATTATATTGAATGGCAGTGCAGGCTTGAAGGGCTGAATGGCCTACTCCTGCACCTATTGTCTATTGTCTATTGTCATAATGCTTTGTTAACCAAAGGCATAATGGGATATGTTCTAAAAGCAGGTACAAGGGAACCTCGATTATCCGAATATCAATTATCCGAAAATCAGATTATCCGAAGGAGATCTCGAGGTCCTGATAGAAACCGGGTTGGGGGTGGGTTTGGACCGGGTTGGGGGGTGCGGGGTTGGACTGGGTTTGGGGGTGGGGGTGGATGGGGATCAAGGTTGGGTAGGATGGGGGTGGGTGGACGGGGGGGGGGGCAGTGTTGGGGGCGGGGTGTCGCGCAATACATGCTGCTGCAGTCTCCTGAACGGGAAGCAGGCTTTAAAACTCCGAGCCCGAGACGAAAGGCTTTTAAACGATTTTCCGAATAATCGATTATCCGAACGAAATAGTGCCCGCCCATCTCGTTCGGATAATAGAGTTTCCACTGTATATGGAGTTGGGGCACAGACTAGCCATGATTACATTGAAAGACAGAACAAGTTAGAGGGGCTGAATGGCCTACTTGCATCCCAATGTTTCCATCTTGTAGGAAATGTGACAGGTTTACAGTGAGCTTCAATAGACAACGATATAATAATGACTAGATGCTGTTGATTGAGGGATAGATCTGGTGGGGACGCTATGTACAAGCAGACACACCTTCCTGCTCACAGAGGTTTGAATTTAAAAAATAGTGCAGATGAAGCCAGAGTCTAAATATATTCTCCATCTACTGAACCTGTCAGTTTTTATATTGTAGACTGACAAGATGTCCCAAACAATTTGAATGCAGCTGAGTTGCAGGGGTGGGTAGGGGAAATTGCAGAAGAATCAAGGTGATTTTTTTTAACAAGGGAAATGACAAATTGGGCTTCAGAAAAATTCATGCTATTGACAAACATCAACAGAGTGCTGTCTTTTTGAGATGACAATGTAGAAGGAGTAATTACAGATCCTTTTCTCTCAGAACTGCTCTCACATTATCTGCAAGGACAGAATAAATAGAGTGATGCTATTTTGTAAAGTGTTTCCAAGCTTTTAGCAATAAAAAGGAAATGTGGCTGCTCAGTATGAAGGTGCACTCTCCATGTGACAATGAACCAGACAGAACAACAAGTTCCTTGAATTGCTCGGCAGTCTGTTTTAAATGAGTAGCTTTCAACTGTAAAGCTGAATAAAAGGAAAACAGGAGCAGGAATAAGCCATTCAGCCTTTCGAATCTGCTCAAAACGATCGTAGCTGATCATCCAACTCAGTGTCCTGTTTCTGCCTTCTTTCCGAACCTCCTGATCCCCAAGACCTATATGTGGCTCCTTGAAAACACTCATTTTGGCCTCAACCACACTCTGTGGTAGAGAATTTCCACAGGAACACCACTCTCTGGGTGAAGAAATATCTCCTCAACGCAGTTCTAAGTGACTTAGCCCATATCCTGGGACTGTGACCCCTGGTTCTGGACTTCCCAGTCATTGCTTCCTGCGTTTAGTCCTGTTACAATTTTATAGGTGTCTATGTAATGTCCCCTCTTCCCTCCTCATTTGTCGAAACTCCAGTGACAACAATCCTAACCCATCTCCTTTTATATGTCAATTCTGCCATCCCAGGAACCAGTCCGGTAAACCTTTACTGCACTCCCTCCATTGCCAGAATATCCTTCCTCTGATAAGGAGACCCAAACTGATCACAATGCTCTGGTACAAGAGGTCCTGTACAATTGTAGCAAGATATCCCTGCTCCTGTGCTTGAACCCTCTCGCTATAAAGGCCAAGGTATGACTTGCCCTCTTCACTGCTGCATCTGTTTGCTTACTTTCAGTGACTGCTATATAAGGACAGCCAGGTCTTGTTGCACTTACCACTTTCCCAATCTATCACAATGCATTTAACAATCTACCTTTCTGTTTTTGCTACCAAAGTTGATAACCTCATACTTCACCTGCCAAGCATTTGCTTACACTTACGTTCAGCTTCATAGCAATTGTCCTGGAGTTCCCAGGTCGGATCGCTGTCCAATAATGCCTGCTGGAATATGTGCATGTAAACTTATCACTGGGAAGATTTACATCATAGAAAGAGGCCATTTGGTCCATGGTCTCCATGCAAGCCAAACAAACAGAGCTTTCAATCTTAACCTTATATTATGGAAATGTTGAAAGATTTTGACATTGCTGAGCAGGGAGACATGTTGCTGGAGTTTTTCATCTTATATTCATCAGGACAAATGCACGAAAGCTAAATTTCAAATGGTCACAACAATTTATACCATGGGAGAGACTAAAGCTGATTGGTTAATAAATTGACCCTGGCTGAGGTGTTGCAATGCAAAATGCTTTGGCTGTCCAAGCTTCCAGCCAGTTCGCTATAGCTATAGTTTCCCTTTGCTTCCTCATAGCAATACTTAAGCCAATCAGAGTTGAACTGCCGACCAATCAGCATCCTTTTCTCCTGTAGTGTAAACTGCTGACATTCTCATGCTAGCCGTGGTGTGTACCAGACGGAAAGATTCAACAATGTATTTCTCTTTTCAGCAACATGGCAAGACTTATGAGATTGCAGGCTAGCAGCTGGGTAAAGCTCACATGAGGGTGACACAGTGGTTCAGTGTTTAGCAATATACCAGGGACTGTGTTTGATTCCATCCTCGAGCGACTGTCTGTGTGGATTTTGTATGTTCTCCCTGTCTCTGCGTGAGTTTCCTCCGGGTGCTCCGGTTTCCTCCCACAATCCAGTGATGTGCAGGTTAGCTGGATTGGCCATGCTAAATTGCCCATAGTGTAGGCTAGGGGGGTTAGCCATGGGAAATGCAGGGTGACAGGGATAGGGTAGGTCAGTGAGGTCTGGGTGGGATGCTCTTCAGAAGGTCGGTGTGGACTTGATGGGCCGTTGGGTGCACTGCAGATTCTCTGAACAGTGAAATGCCAATAAGTAACACACGGTGTCTCAGTGGTTAGCGCTGCTGCCTCACAGTGTCAGGGACCCGGGTTTGATTTCAGCCTCGGGCAACTGTCAGTGTGGAGTTTGCACATTCTTCCTGTGTCTGGGGGGGTTTTCTCTGAGTGCTCCGGTTTCCTCCCACAATCCAAAGATGTGCAGGTTTGGTGAATTGCCCATAGTGTTCAGGGATGTGTAGGTTAGGTGTTCAGGGGTAAATGTAGAGTTATATGGTGGGGGGTTGGTCTGTGTACATTACTCTTCACAGGGTTGGTGTGGACTTGTTGGGCCAAATGGCCTGTTTCCGGACTGTAGGGATTCTATGAAAACTCTATGAAACATGATGCAAAGACATTGGGGGACAGCACATAAGCAATTCCCTACCCCTCAATCATTGGGAAAGGAGTAGACAGTTTTAACTTCAGGCAGTAATAGATAATTGTGACAATCCATCCATTTCGCATTACTCCCAATTTTCATTACAGTAAAATGAAAACTTGGGTGTGGATGCTGGGAAAATGAAACAAACAAAAACCTGAAATTGCAGGAGTTAATGTTTGGATTCCAGTTCCTCAATTCTGATGAAGGGTCATATCTCATGTGAAACATTAACTTTGTTTCTCTCTGCCAGACCTGCTGAGTTTCTCCAGCACTTCCTGTTTTTGTTTGTCCCCATTTTCATTTCTCATTTTGCTCCTAGTCAATCAATCCAGGTATTTAATGCATGGTCTGTCAATGTAAAGCGACGGTTCAACCTTTCATCTGAAACTAGAAATGCTCCCAAGCAGCTTTAAAGATTTAAAATATACCTGTAATTTATCTGTAAATTAATCAATTTTGTCAATTAGTCAACCTTCAGTTGCAAAGAAATGACAATTTGAGATTTTCAATTCACCTCACTTTCATTATTTCAGGAATTTAATGAATATTCTGTTGCCTTCATTTCTCGAGAACATGTATCTGCTTTGAAAGCATTCACTACAAGAACAATTAAATCACACTGTGCTAACGGAATATCCATTAATAAAGCTTTAGGATTACACGACTTAGCTTCAAAAACATTAAGCAGCAAAGATTCCAGGGGAACAGCTGTGCTTCAGCTGGGAGTCCTCTCATCTTTGACTGACAAAGCTCTGGGTACGAGGCCCACTCCGGGACATATCCCTAAAGCTCAGGACTGACACTGAGTGTAGTAACTGAGGACACGGTGCATTGATGCGGTGTTTTGGGATGATCCAATCTACCCCCATCTCGTGCTGGATTTAAAAGATTCCATGGCACGATTTCTAAGGAGAGTGTTAGCTCCGTGTCCTGGCTGATTTTTATTCCTCGGTCATTGACGTGGAGATTCTCTGCTCATTGTCACATTGCTTTAGTGGAAGTCTATAGTGAGAAATTGGCTGCTGTGTTTCCCACATTAAAATAGTGAGCACACTTCTGAAGAGATTAAGTCCAGTGGTTGTGAAAAGTGTTAATGTACCAGTTTTTCTTTTTAACAGCAATGGGACTGTGCTGACTGCAATACCATAAGATGGAACCTCGATGTTACTTGATTGGCTCTGTATTTGTTTCTCTCTGAACAGCCCCCAGGACAAACCCGTCTTGGAGAGGGGACCTCAAATCAGTGCTAGATACCCCCCCCCACCAACCGCTGTGGTCCACTCCCTGAATATTAAGGGACTGACACCTTCTGTATTCCATGATAAAGAAACATACTTTAACCCAATAAAAACTAAAAGAACTGCAGATGCTGTAAAGCAGAAACAAAAACAGAAATTGCTGGAAAAGCTCAGCGAGTCTGGTAGCATCTGTGGAAAGAAATCAGAGATAACGTTTCGGGTTACTTGCCATTTATTGCCTACCCCGAATTCTTCTGGAGAAGGTGGCGGGGACCTGTCTTCTTGAACTACAGCAGTTCTTGGGATGTAGGGACTCTCAGGCTGCTCTTACAGAGAGAGCTCCAGGATTTTGACCCAGTGTCAGGAAAAGAATAGTGATATGTTTCCAAGTCAGGATGGTGTGAGTAAGTTGGAGGGGAACCCGATGTGCGGCAGAGTCTGTACTTCATGCATTGGATTTATCAGCCTTCCCTGAATCCATCAAACCAGAATAGAAGCAAGTCATCCCAATTCTGCAGAACTACCTAAGAGCAAAGAAAGGTTCACCTCAAGTGAACTCAGACCCAATGAAACGGTCCAGCTCATGAAGTTCCCTTGGAAGAATCATTCGTACAATTGAAAACAGCTTGACAAGTTGAGTCTTTCCAGCCACGTGTGTGCAGTCACAATGGGATTTGGAATTTGGAAAACTAACCGATAAGTTATAAGTTGGCCTTCAGACCTGGTACTAACATTTACTAATAGTTTTTTCCTGTAGCTTCTCGTGATGAAAGTATTAACTCCTTGTCACTGTGGTTCAAAGGGCGACACTGCATGAGGGGCACCTTGTCTGAGCAGCCATTAGTTAGGTCCTAGTCTTGAGCGATCACAGTTATTTCCCGGAAGCAGGTCGTCTGTTTATTTCTCCAAGCTCCTACACTTTCCTCTTCGGTTGCCCATAGGGTGCCTTGCATTTTCAATTCCAATAACCAATATGACTGGAGAAAAGATTCCATGAGGTTGTTTCCTGTTTCCTTCCCCATATGTATTTAAAGGAAAGACAACCTACTTCCCAAAGGGTCCTCTGGCTATAAGCAGACTTTGTACCTTGTGATTCCACCTTTTCTGCCAACACCACTGAGCATTTTTTGGTTTTGTCATTAGTCATGGCTGAGCATGGAATTCTTCCTTGGATTCTGGGGTAATGTGTGAAAAGATGGGCACTACCACTGCTGAAGTCTTAAAATATGCAAGCTACATTTGAGGCATGACATTGTTGCTTAATGCTGTTCTCTGCCAAAATCTGCACCACATTTCCCTCATCCCCAACACTGGCGATCATGGGTTTCAATTGAAATCTAGCGAGCAACCACTCCAGGTCAAAACTATAGGGCAGTATTGAGGGAGTGCTGCATTTCTAAAGGCACTGTCCCTCAGGTGGTCGTGAAAGAACCCAAAGAGAAACAAATCTGTTCCGAACCAACATTCAACCCTCAACCGACACCACCAAAATAGATGAGCTGGACATTTACTTCATTGATATCTTATTGTGCCTAATTTTGTCCACCAGATATGCTTACATAATAAGATTTACATTTTCAAAAAGAAATGTTATTTCAGTGGATTTAGGGTATTCCGAGGTTGTGACAGTTACTATACAAATGCACTTTTCTTTCTTTCTCTCTCTTTCAAAGGCTGAGATCAACTAACTAAACACAGGATACAATGAATCTGGAAAGCTAAGCTTTGCACTTGTTAAACCCAGTGAGTTATCATAGTGCCCTATGATTTAGCTTTACGCAACAGCCCCCTCTTCCTGGGTCATACGCTGGTGGAGCTGAGGGAGAACAGCGCACTGCCAGTACATCAACGTGTCTGCAACAACTTGCCTTTATGTCGGACCATCACTGTAACAAAAGGGCCCAAAGTGCCTTCAAGCAGCACAATGACACAGCAAGAATGTGATATTGTAGAGCTGCATTTACTGGCAAGAACACTGCCAAGTGGAGCTCTGCACTCTGCAATTGTGAAAGGTAAGAGTAGCACCTAACTGAATGTGGCAAAAAGGACCAACAAGTCTGTTGTGTCAAAATTCATTGCAAGCGGTAAACAAGTCACAAGACTGCAAAGACTTCTTGCATTAAATTTTAATGTAGTTTTAAAATCTGGAAAACACAATTGGTACGTTTCTTTGCAATCTGAAGATTAGATTAGATTACTTACAGTGTGGAAACAGGCCCTTCGGCCCAACAAGTCCACACCGACCCGCCGAAGCGCAACCCACCCATACCCCTACATTTATCCCTTACCTAACACTACGGACAATTTAGCATGGTCAATTCACCTGACCTGCACATCTTTGGACTGTGGGAGGAAACCGGAGCACCCGGAGGAAACCCACGCAGACACGGGGAGAACATGCAAACTCCACACAGTCAATCACCTGAGGCGGGAATTGAACCCGGGTCTCTGGCGCTGTGAGGCAGCAGTGCTAACCACTGTGCCACCGTGCCGCCCAAAAGCTTCTGATGATTTTTAAATCTCTACATAGGGGTATTACAACATTAAACTTTAACTCAGAGGCTATTTTACAGTCAGCAGAAGTACAACTTGTAAATACATTTAGAGGCTGTTTATAATTGTTGCAGAGTTTTCCTCCATTTTACAATTAGCTTAAACTTTAATCTTGTGCTGGTGTGATATCACGTGTACAACGCCGCCTGCACAATTTTATGAATTTGGCCATTTTTACATTGGGAGTAGACGTTCCGATATCCTCCAGCCTAATTTTGAGACAATTGTGTATAAAAATGTGGAAAATAACTTCTCCCAGTTATTGACAAGATGAAGCTGCTTCGGTTCAAGTTATTTTACTGGGGAAAGAATGGATCATCACTACATCAAATGGAACGCAGTAACATGCTCGGTGCGCCTTGTGATGCTAAAGTACAGAGGAACCTCAATTATCCGAATATCAATTATCGGAACAGCGGATTATCCGAAGGAGATCTCAAAGTCCTGACAGAAACATTACATCAAAGGTGAGTGACCAACACCGATCGCGTCTTTTGTTTACAGTGATTAAAAGTGCTGCCGAGAACAGCCCTGGACTCTAAATGACTGACCTCTCACCCTCTCTCTCTCTCTCTCCCCTCACACTTTCCCTGGAGTTCTACACAAGGATGTACCCTAAACCCCCCAGATAATGTCTCCAACATTGTCCTGAGCAGGGCAAACGTGGAATCTGTCAATAAATTGCAGTAAAAAGTTGCATGCGTGTGTGTGTCTATGTGTGTGTGTGTGTGTGTGTGTGTGTGTGTGTGTGTGTGTGTGTGTGTGTGTGTGTGTGTGTGTGTGTGTGTGTGTGTGTGTGTGTGTGCATACGTGTGCGCTATTTGGAGACTGACCCCCAAAAGGCTGTAGCAGCAGCAGTCTTGCTGTGGGTGTCCACTCCAGCTGCCCCAGAGAGGGGGTGGTGGCGCGCAGGGGAAGGGAGGGGGGGCAGACAGGTGGTTGAGGGCAGGTGGGGTGCGGGCAGGGGGCGGTGTTGGATCGGTCTGGGGGCGGGCGGGGGGGCCGGTGTTGGAGGGGGTTTGGGGGCGGGGTGGTGGCGCTGGATGGGTCTGGGGGCGGGGGCAGTGTTGGATGAGGTTTGGGGGTGGGAGTAGTGTTGGATGGGGTTGGGGGGTGGTGTTGAATGGGGTTTGGGGGCGGGGGTGGTGTTTGATGGGGTTTGGGGGTGGGGGGGCGATGTTGAACGGGGTTTGGGGGCAGTGGGCGGTGTTGGATGGGGTTTGGGGGCAGGGATGGTGTTGGATGGCTTTTGGGGGCGGAGGGCGGTGTTGAACGGCATTTGGGGGCAGGGACGGTGTTGAACGGGGTTTAAGGGCGGGGGCGGTGTTGGACGGGGTTTGGGGGGGGGCGGTATTGAACGGGGTTTGGGGGCGGTGGCAGCGTTGGACAGGGTTTGGGGGCAGGGTCGGCGTTGGATGGGGTTTGGGTCGGAGGCAGTGTTGGATGGGGTTTGGGGGCAGGGGCAGTGTTGGACAGGGTTTGGGGGCAGGGGCAGCATTGGACGGGGTTTGGGGCAAGGTGGCAGCGTTGAACGGGGTTTGGGGGTGGGGGCAGCGTTGGACGGGGTTTGGGGGTGGGGGCAGTGTTGGATGGGGTTTGGGGGCAGGGGGTGGTGTTGGACAGGGTTTGGGGCGGGGGCGGTGTTGGATGGGATCGGGGGTGAGGGCGGTGTTGGACGGGGGTTTGGGGGTGGGGGCGGTGTTGGACGGGGTTGGGGGCGGGGGCGGTGTTGGACGGGGGTTTGGGGGCGGGGGCGGTGTAGGATGGGGTCAGGGTGGTGTTGGACAGGGTTTGAGGGCAGGGGCAGCATTGGACGGGGTTTGGGGCAGGGGGGCAGCGTTGAACGGGGTTTGGGGGTGGGGGCAGCGTTGGACGGGATTTGGGGGCGGGGCAGTGTTGGATGGGGTTTGGGGGCAGGGGGCGGTGTTGGACAGGGTTTGGGGCGGGGGGCGGTGTTGGATGGGATCGGGGGTGAGGGCGGTGTTGGACGGGGGTTTGGGGGTGGGGGCGGTGTTGGACGGGGTTGGGGGCGGGGGCGGTGTTGGACGGGGGTTTGGGGGCGGGGGCGGTGTTGGATGGGGTCAGGGTGGTGTTGGACAGGGTTTGAGGGCAGGGGCAGCATTGGACGGGGTTTGGGGCAGGGGGGCAGCGTTGAACGGGGTTTGGGGGTGGGGGCAGCGTTGGACGGGATTTGGGGGCGGGGCAGTGTTGGATGGGGTTTGGGGGCAGGGGGCGGTGTTGGACAGGGTTTGGGGCGGGGGGCGGTGTTGGACGGGGTCGGGGGGCGAGGGCGGTGTTGGACGGGGGTTTGGGGCTGTGGGCGGTGTTGGACGGGGTCGGGGCGGGGGGCAGTGTTGGACGGGGACGGGGGTGGGGGGGCGGTGTTGGACGGGGTCAGGAGGCGGGGCGGTGTTGGACGGGGTCGGGGCGGGGGGGCGGTGTTGGACGGCGTCGGGGGGGCAGTGTTGGACGGGGTTTGGGGGCTGGGGGGCGGTGTTGGATGGGGTCGGGGGCGGGGGCGGTGTTGGACAGGGTTTGGGGGCGGGGGCAGTGTTGGACGGGGGTTTGGAGGTGGGGAGGGGTGTTGGACGGGGTTGGGGGCAGGGTGCGGTGTTGGATGGGGTCCGGGGCGGGGGCGGTGTTGGACAGGGGTTTGGGGGCTGGGGGGCGGTGTTGGATGTGGTCGGGGGCGGGGGGCGGTGTTGGATGGGGTCAGGGTCGGGGGCGGTGTTGGACGGGGTTTGGGGGCAGGGGGCGGTGTTGGATGGGGTTTGGGGTCGGGGGGGCGGTGTTGGACAGGGGGTTTGGGGGCTGGGGGGCGGTGTTGGACGGGGGTTTGGGGTTGGGGCGGTGTTGGATGGGGTCAGGGGGTGGGGGCAGTGTTGGAAGGGGTTTGGGTGCGGGGGAGCGGTGTTGGACAGGGACGGGGCGGTGTTGGACAGGGTTTGGGGGCAGGGGGTGGTGTTGGACGAGGTTTGGCTGAAGGGGGCAGCATTGGATGGGGGTTGGGGTCAGGGGGGCAGTGTTGGACGGGGTTTGGGGGCGGGGCAGTGTTGGACGGGGTTTGGGGGCGGGGCAGTGTTGGATGGGGTCTGGGGGCGGGGGCGGTGTTGGATGGGGTTTGGGGGCAGGGGGCGGTGTTGGATGGGGTTTGGGGGCGGGGCAGTGTTGGATGGGGTTTGGGGGCAGGGGGCGGTGTTGGATGGGGTTTAGGGGCGGGGGCAGTGTTGGATGGGGTTTGGGGGCGGGGCGGTGTTGGATGGGGTTTGGGGGCAGGGGGTGGTGTTGGACGGGGTTTGGGGGCGGGGCAGTGTTGGATGGGGTTTGGGGGCAGGGGGCGGTGTTGGATGGGGTTTAGGGGCGGGGGCAGTGTTGGATGGGGTTTGGGGGCGGGGGACGGTGTTGGATGGGGTTTGGGGGCAGGGGGCGGTGTTGGATGGGGTTTAGGGGCGGGGGCAGTGTTGGATGGGGTTTGGGGGCGGGGGACGGTGTTGGATGGGGTTTGGGGGCAGGGGGCGGTGTTGGGTGGGGTTTGGGGGTGGTGTTGGACAGGGTTTGGGGGCAGGGAGGTGGTGTTGGACGGGGTTTGGGGGCAGGGGGCGGCGTTGGATGTGGTTTGGGGGTGGGAGTGATGTTGGACAGGGGCAGGGGTGGGGAGCGGTGTTGGACGGGGGTGGGGAGCGGTGTTGGACAGGGGCGGGGGGGCGGTGTTGGATGGGTGCGGGGGGGCGGTGTTGAACAGGTGTGGAGGGCGGTGTTGGATGGGTGCGGGGGGGGGGGGGGGCGATTTTGGACAGGGGCTGGGGGTGATGTTGGACGGGGTTTGAAAAGGCATTGAATTGATTAACCGAATAATCAATTATCTGAATGAAATAGTGCCCGCCCATCTCATGCAGATAATCGAGGTTCCCCTGTATATGGCACAATCAATATTACATCCATTATCCTTGAGCAAGAAACGCCAGTAAAAATTGTAGTTTCCAAGTTGTGTTTACACAAAGTTTCATGAGCAAAATTTTTGTGCAAACACATGTTCCAACACTCACGTTAACAAAACAGTGACCTCTTCCTTACCCATCACAAAATATTTATGCTGCTTGCTCATAACATTTTCAGATGTTACACCACAAATGCATTGCATTCTGGTGGATGTCTGCACCACTATTCCCTGTAACTGATATAATTCTCCCCATGTTACTCAAAACCCTTTGCACTTTGAACATTTCGATGAGGAAAACAAGTCAACAATACTGAAAGCTTGTGGTTCGTTGCTACTGGCTGGTAAGTGACACTGGACATTACTGATAGCATCATGTCAAATAGGGATTCTTGACAATTTAGGCTGATCCAGCTCTATAAGTGTAGCTGGGATTGGGGAGCTAAGGGCCAGGCTGGATTCTGAAGACAATGAACAGGTTTCTGAGTGAAGAAGAGAACGTTAGAGATTGCAGAGACATGGAGGAGGGGCATTGGAAGAAGAAAGATATATGAGGGGGGCACATCATCAGTATGATAGATAGAAAAGGTTAGAATGATCTTACCAATGTGGACAGTACATGAAGTATCAGTAGGGTTTATCAATATCCTTTCTCTTATTCACTCTGATTCCTGGACCCTCCATGTTTGTCTTCTATTTTATTCTTCTATAGGATGTGGATATTGCTGGAACTATTGAATTATCATCCCGGCAACCAAAGCTAGCCATTTGTTGCCCATCCCTAATTTACCTTAATCTGAGGGGCCCTGCTCAACATTTTAGAGTTCAGCAACGTTGCTGCAGGTTTGGAGACATCCACAGACCAGACCAGCTAAGGACAGGAGTTTTCCTTTCGAAATTACATTAGTGAAGCAAATGGATTTGTTTTCCAACTGATGAGAATGTGGTCACCATAACTGAGATTAGTTTTATATTCTAAATTAATCCATTGAATGACCTAGACCATCACACAAGCCAACCTCCCATCCATGGACACCATCTACATTTCTTGTTGCTGCGGAAAGGCAGCCAACATCATCAAAGACCCCTCCCAACTTCTTCCATCAGGCTGAAGATACAAAAGCTTAAACACACGTACCAACAGATTCAAGGACAGCTTTTTCCCCGCTGGTAATAGACCTCTCAAATTTCAAATCTAATGTTGATCTTGCTTTTGTGCACCTCCTTTTGTGCATAACCTTCTATGCCTTGCTCTGTGTAAGCACTCTATGATCTTTATGCCCTTGTATGTTATGATCTGTATTGCTCGCAAAACCAAAACTTTTCACTGTACTTAGGTACACGTGACAATAATAAAAAGAAATCAAAATTGAATTTAATTTCCACCAACTACTGTGATAGGATTCGAACACGTCTCCAAAATGGTAGTCTGGGCCTCTGTATTACTTGGTTAATAATGTTGAAACTATACTACCATCTCCCAATGAAACTCAACACTACATCCATTCTTGTTGTCTCTGAGGTCTGGCCTAATTCTGGCATACTATTTCCACTCTACCAATCAAAGGAAAAGATTGTTTTATTATTTTGCTTAAAATTCAAATGTCTTACCTGTCTACATCCTCCTTCAAAAGAGCTGGGAGCTCGCTGGATGTGTGTTCCATTCAGGGCTCTTCCATTCAAAATGTCTCAAAAGGGGTGGGTATCCACAGCCAAGCGGCCACGCACATTCTTCTCACTGTGACCGACCACTCTTGTGTCTCAGTCTTGTGACAGAATTCCCACCTGCTGACTCAGCCCAGTCGGAATGGCGAGCAATGAAATCCTTCAGAAGGACAGCAAAACAGAGACTGTTACCAACATGTTAAATTCTGGTTGTAGAGAGAACACCATTGATGGCGAACAATTCTCTTAACTTCAAATTATCTCAACTTCCGCCACCTCCACCATTTTTCATCCCAATGGTTATATCTCATACTGTTCTGTTGATGCTTGACATTCTCTGACCATCACCTATCCACTCCACCCTCCTCTCTGACCTATCACCTTCATCCCCACCCCCATTCACCCATTGTACTCTTTGCTACCTTCCCCCACCCTCCTCCCTGACCTATCACCTTCATCCCCACCCCCACTCACCTATTGTACTCTATGCTACTTCCTCCCCACCCCCACCTACCTCTCATTTATCTCTCCACCCTTCAGGCACTCTGCCTGTATTCCTGATGAAGGGCTTTTGCCCGAAACATCGATTTTCCTGCTCCTTGGGTGCTGCCTGACCTGCTGTGCTTTTCCAGCACCACTCAAATCCAGAATCTGGTTTCCAGCATCTGCAGTCATTGTTTTTGCCATTGCTACTGGTTGCAATCCCAAGTTACTGACTCCACCCATCTCCTTGGCAACTATGTGAGGGGCATGGATAGTGTAAATAGACAAGGTCTTTTCCCTGGGGTGGGGGAATCCAGAACTAGAGGGCGTAGGTTTAAGATGAGAGGGGAAAGATTTAAAAGGGACCTAAGGGGCAACTCTTTCATGTAAAGGGTGGTGTGTGCATGGAATGGACTGCCAAAGGAAATGGTGAAGACTGGTAGAATTACAATGTTTAAAAGGCATCTGGATGGGTATATGAATAGGAAAGTTTTAGAGGGATATGGGCCAAGTGCTGGCAAATGGGACTAGATTAAGTTAGGATTTCTGGTCAGCATAGAAAAGTTGGACCAAAGGGCTTGCTTCCGTGCTGTACATCTCTATGACTCTAAACTAGACTATCTGTAACCTCAGTGCTCTTTTTGATCCCAAAGTGGGTTTCTCACTACATACTGGCACTGTCATGAAGACTTCCACAATATCGTTTGAATCCATTTTTGCCTCACTGCACCTGCTGCTGACACTCTCGGCTGTGCCTTTGTGATCTCCAGACTTCACGATTCCAACGGCCTCCCGACTAGCCTGCTACATTCTCTTCCCAATAAATCTCAGGTCATCCCAAACACGGATTCTGTCCAAGTCCTGGACATCTATCACCCCAGACTTGTTAATCTACACTGGCTCCTAATCAAGCAACGTGTCAAGTTTAAGAAAACCTCACCCCATTTTCAAAATCACAAAATTAACTAAAGTCAGAGCACTGAGTAATCATAAAGCACAAAGACTGAGTTAGTTTTTGTTCCATTCCATCTGAGTCAACTGTCCTACCCATGGATTGACTGAAGAGATAAGAGCAGAAAATGTTAGAGAAACTGAGCAGGACGGGCAGTATATGTGGAAAAAGAAGCAGAGTTAATGTTCTTTGAAGAGTCTTCGATTCTGAAGAATAGTCTTTGGATTTGAAATGTGAACTCTGTTTCTCTTTGCACAGATGCTGCCAGACCTACTGAGTTTCTCCAACATTTCCTGTTTTTATTTCAGATTCCCAGCATCCTTGGTATTTTGCTTTTCGATAAATGAAGAGACATGTGGATGCTGTGATATCACATAAATAGTTCTAAAGGTTGGTCATACTGCTGCATTGGATTATGTATCAAACAAAAGGAACCTTATCCAATAAGAGGAGTCAGTGGCCTCAGATGCTGATTTCTCCTTTTTCCACTTCTCTCCATGCACACTTACAAAATCCTGATCACAAAATACTGGCCACAAAAATTCACATGAAGATGACACAACTTACAAATCAATCTCCATTTAGTCTAATGCAATAAAGTGGTTAGCACTGCTACCTCACAGCGCCAGGGACCCAGGTTCAGTTCCAGCCTCGGGCAACTATCTGTGTGAAGTTTGCACATTCTACCTGTGTCTGCGTGGGTTTCCTCTGGGTGCTCTAGTCTCCTCCCACAGTCCAAAGATGTGCAGGTTAGGTGAATTTGCTGTGCTAAATTGTCCATAAGGTCCAGGCAGGCTAGGTGGATTAACCATGGGAAATATGGAGGTATGAGGATGGGGGTGCTAGGTTTGGGCGAGATGCTCTTTGGAGGATTGGTGTAAACCTGATGGGCCAAATGCCTGCTCCCACACTGCAGGGGTTCTATGAGTGTAAGCATTGAGGTTCTGGAGTCTGAATTCACAGGATTTCTCAACCTGCTGTAATACATTTGCCTTACAGGGGTAGGACCCTTCCCACAATTCACATTACAATGTCATGAGAATAATTGGGCTGATGCAAGTTGCCCGATGCTCTGGCCATTTCAAAACTGGAAACAAAGTGCCCCCTTTTTTTGGGTGCGTGTGTCGGAGGAGAAGGAAGGAGCAGGGTGTAAGGTTTCTAAGGTTTTCAGTCGATGCCTTTCATTTCCCAGGTGTACCTATACCAACCCATATGCCAGAGGCTGGCAAAGGCACGGGGACTATGAGGCTGATTTCTTAACTCCTGTCATCTACCACAAACTGCACCTGGTTCATTTCCCATCAGGTTTTGTCACACAGCAGCAAAGGGAGGCACAATTGTTCCATGATAATGAGCGATCACACAGCACGAACGCTATTGTGGGACCATTTGACGAGATGGAAAGTGTCATGCTCCTGCACATTAACATTTGGGGGATAGAATTATGAAGCCATGGGAATCTATATACACAGCAACTGTCTCGTACAATATATTAACATTAATCATTGATGGGGAAAGAGAAGTCAAGCAAAGCCTTTAGCTGCTGTCATTTCTGTTTGATGATTTTTGCGCTGCTATCAAATTCATCTCGTTTGTCTCAAATATCACTGAGCCTCTTCCTCATCTGAAAAACTCTTAAGTCTCCCTGACCTGAGAGTGTAAGTTGGTGATGCATTGATGGCATTACCACTGTGTTATAGCTAACCGAAGCTCAAGGATAACTCTCCTTTGAATTGACACTTTTACATATGAGAATCCGGCTGAGCCCAATGATGGCCAAACTTAAATGGAAGATCTGCGTTCAAGACCTACTCTCACCTTCATAATGCAACTGATGTGCTATTAAACCTGAGCTGAAGCACACCACAGGAACCTAGCTTCCAGGCTGTGACCAATCCTCCATTTAAAAGCATTGGGCGGCACAGTGGCTCAGTGGTTAGTACTGCTGCCTCACAGCACCAGGGTCCCAGATTCGATTCCAGCCTTCTGTGACTGTCTGTGTGGAGTTTGCACATTCTCCCTGTGTCTGCATGGGTTTCCTCTGGGTGCTCCAGTTTCCTCCCGCAGTCCAAAGATGTTCAGGTTAGGTAAATTGGCCATGCTAAATATCCCACAGTGTTAGGTGCATTAGTCAGAGGTAAATAGGTCTGGGTGGGTTACTCTTTGAAGGGTCGGTCTGGTTGGGCCAAAGGGCCTGTTTCCACACTGTGGCAAATCTAATCTAATCTAAACACATATAAGGAACATTGAGATGACAACAGACACATCAAACTCTTCCTCCCTCAGACCATTTAATGTGAACTCCACTCAATTATTTAACCTTCTCAGTAGAACTTCACTGTAAGAAGGGAACATTTCTAAATCCAACAGGTGTGGCCTTGTCCTGATCATGGCCATTTAGACTTCACAATAAAAGTTAAATCAATTTGTACATCACAGATAGAGATGGTATTACAAAGTGTTTGCACAGAACAGCAGCAACAGCAGTCAGGTCCATAGTATAAAGAATGAGTTGCTTCAAGGATAAAGTTAAAAATAACCTCAGTCAGTTCAATGAAAAATCCACATTACATGGACACAAAATATTCGCATGTACCACAGATTATAATTAATGTCAATAAGGGGGAATGAGTGGTTGGTCTAGGGCTCATACATCTTTCATTTTTTTTTACCCTAGAGTAACAGGAATGGAACACCAACTCTCAGACAAGATCTCCTTCATGATTGTGCAATGTGCTGCACTGCCAAACGTGCCTCCGTGTTTCCAAGTGCCTATTTAATGCTGAAATTAACAGAACAACAGGACAATGGGAGCAGGGTAGCGACCCAATACTATAAATGCACCTTGAAAAACAAGCTATGCTGTGAGAAACGTGGACTGCCTGATCTGTCCATTAATATCATGAATCATCACATAAAGAGACAATACTGAAAAAAGCCCTTTCAGCCCATAATGCCCGTGCTAGCCATTTGTTGATTATAAATGCTTCGCTTCATATGTTGGTTTTTTTGACAGGCTCAGATGGATTTCAGTTTCAAAACTAACCAATCAACATCCATTTCTCAATGGAGGATTGTGACGTTGTAGATTATGGATAATACTGAGAGACGGGGGGAGGTGTGACGGGGGCAAGGTGGAGTTCAGGAAGCTTACAGATTTTATTTGTGAAGGTGCAGAAGAGGAGTCTTTTATTTGGACTCAAAATTAGGCCCTGACTAGTTAGGAGCCCTAACCTTCCCCCCCATAAAACCTCAGGTTCATCTCCCAATAACAGTCGCGCCCCCCTCCCGCATCCATTACCTCAGCATAAGAGCTGCCTGCTGATACCCCCCTCCTCTCTGCCTGAACAACCACCAAAAACCAGAGCCTCTCTATAAGTCTTAGCTAGTCCATAGTCAATATGGTTTGTGCCTCAGGCTGGCAGAGTGACCTACCAGAGCTGAAAATGTGTTGCTGGACAAGCGCAGCAGGTCAGGCAGCATCCAAGGAGCAGGAGAATCGATGTTTCGGGCATAAGCCCTTCTTCAGGCTTATGCCCGAAACGGCGATTCTCCTGCTCCTTGGATGCTGCCTGACCTGCTGCGCTTTTCCAGCAACACATTTTCAGCTCTGATCTCCAGCATCTGCAGTCCTCACTTTCTCCTCCAGTGTTGTAAAGCAACCATTGTACTTTTACCTTTTACTCAGTGCCTCTAATTAAAAGCAGATGTCAATTCAGGACAAATTCCTGGACAGCTATTCAGCTACTTATATTACCTCTTCAAGAACCACAGCTCTGGAAAGATTCACCCATTTACTACATTCCCAACTGTGTTCCCCTAAACTGTTAAGTGCCCAGTTGAGGAATGTTTTTAATCAGCTAGTCTCTTAACTGGTTGCAGTGAGGTCCATTTAAAAAGAATACCTTCCTTTCTCTCAGACCCAGATTAATTTATGCTTTAAAAAGGAGCCAATTTAACCAGTAAATTAAAAAAAACGAAAGAACCGAAGGTGCTGTAAATCAGAGACAAAAATAGAGATTGCTGGAAAAGCTCAGCCAATCTGGCAATACCTGTGGAGAGAAATCAGACTTGACCTGAAACATTAACTCTGATTTCTCTCCATGGATGCTGCCAGACCTGCTGAGCTTTTCCAGCAATTTCTCTTTTTGTCTCTGATTTAGCCAGACTTTTTTGAATCAACAGAAGTGTGAGTTTATTAATTATGACATGTGAGAAGAAATAGTAACTCAAGACCTCTACACACAGATTAGAAATAAGAGGCGATACCAGAAGATAATATAAAATAAGGTTAAACAGATCAACTCTGAGTTGTTTATGATGAGCAGATATAGCAATGTTGCGGTCAGCTTCTCTCCCTCAGTTCTCCAGTCATCCTGAACACCTCCATCAAATCTCTCTCCAAGGAGGATGGCCTCAGGTTCTCCAATCTCTGCCCGTGTGTGACGTCCCTTATCCCAGTCTTGAGAAGCTTAACCGAAGTTTTACTGGAAACGTTTTACCTTGAGGAATCCCTTGTGCAGAACTAGAGGACTTGGAGACATAGCAAATTCATTGGCCTACATTTTTAAAATGACTAGGCATAATACTGGGCACAGTGCAGAACTCCTGGTGAATGAAAATCCACCCTGAGATCTCTAAAGGAGTATTATTTAATCTTTTTTGCTGCATGGCCTGTTAGCAGAGCTGTGGTAGGGTAGGATCTTGGGTCATGTTGTAGAACAGAGGGACCTAGGATTTCAGGTACACGATTCTTTGAAGTTTGTGTCACATATAGGCAGGGTGGTTAAAAAGGCCATCATTATTCAGTTTTTTGAGTATAGGAGCCGGGAAGTCATGTGGAGACTGGATAGGATATTGGTGAGGCCTCTTCTGGAAACTGTGTTCAGTTCTGATTGCCCAGTGAGAGGAAGGGTTTTATTAAACTGGAGAGGGTTCAGAAGAGATTTAACAGGATGTTACTGGGAAGATTTGAGTTATAAAGAAAGGCTGGATAGACTGGGACTTCTTTCATGGGAGCATAGGAGGCTAAGAGGTGGCCTTGTAGAGGTTTGTAAAATCTTGACGGGTAGAGATAGGGCTAATGGTAGGTACCTTTTCCATAGGGTGGGCGATTTCAGGACTAGGGGGCATATTTTTAAGGTGAGAGGAGAGAGATTTATAAGAGATATTGGGGCAAATGTTTCACACTGAGGGTGATTCACGCATGGGATGAACTTCCTGATGTGGGCACAGTTACAACATCTAAAAGACATTTATGTAAGTACATGAATAGGAAAGGTTTGGAGGGATATGGGCTAGGAGCGGGCAGGTGTGTCTAGTTTAGTTTACGATTATTTTTGACATGGACTGGTTGGGCTGAAGTTTCTGTTTCTGTGCTGTATGACTCTGCAGGAATGGAGGTAGACCATTCAGCCTCTCAAACCTGTTCCATTGGATCACCGCACAGTGTTCAGTATGGATGCATGTTGACAAACCCATGCTGGATGTTGTGGCTTGGACAGGGATATTTCTGCTTATGGGGACCACATTCCCTTTGGTCCTTGCACTTCCCTTTTCATCACCGTCAGCTCCAGCAAATACTCAGAATCTCAACAAATCTCAGAGCATGTCTAACTAGCTCTGCAAGTCATTTGGTAAAGCTCACATTGTGAAAAAAGCAAACGCAGTATTGCCATTCTTACCAACTGTGATTTCTGCTGAAGCAATTCCAGTTTTAAACTCAGACTCATTTCTGAATCCAGCATTGAATGTCCTGAATTTTAGAATGACATATGTTTCTCTGTTTTAAAATAAGTATTTTCCAGCTGACCATACTCGCTTTGCATGCAGAAAACACACAGCAAAATTCTGCACAAGAAACATTAAAAATAAGGCGACATAAAATCACTTCAATACACTCTATGGTCCCACAGATTAGATACCAGCAAAGATGCACTGAGATGAACTCTGATGTATAAACACGTGGCCTAATGGCATTATTGCTGGACTATTAATCCAGATACCCATATGATGTTCTGGGGCTCAAATCCTACCATGGCAGATTTGAAATTGAACTTAATAAAAAAGAATGGAATGGTGACTGTGAATTGATTATTGGGGAAAAACCCAACTGGTTCACTAATGCCCTTTAGTGAAGGAAACTGACATCCCTACCTTGTCGGGCCTACACGTGACTCCAGACCCATAGCAATGTGTTTGACTCTTAAGTGTGCTCTGGGCAGTTTGGGTTGGGTAATAAATGCTGGCCCAACCAGCGATGCCCTCATCCAGTGAACGAGTAATGAAAAACACATAGAAGCAATCACATACACATGTACATATATATCATGCCGGGGTTGGACGGTAGCGCAGCAGTTTGCACTGCTGCCTCACAGCACCAAGGACCCAGGTTTGATTCCAGCCTTGAGTGACTTTTTGTGTGGAGTTTGCACGTTCTTCCTGTGTCTGTGTGGGTTTCCTCTGGGTGCTCCGGTTTCCTCCGACAGTCCAAAGATGTGCAGGTTAGGTGAATTGGCCATGCTAAATTGCCAGTAGTGTTAGGTGCATTAGTCAGGGATGAATGTATGGGAATGGGCCTGGGTGGGTTTCTCTTCAGAGGGTCAGTGTGGACTTGTTGGGCTGAAGGGCCTGTGTCCACACTGTAAGGAATCTAATCTAATCTAATCTTATACAAACATAAATACACACAAACAATTGACATTTCTAACATGAATCCTTTGATGGGATGTGAGATGACTGGTGTAAGTGTCATTTGTTACACATCCCTAATGACCCTTGAATGCAGTGGCTCACTAGGTCATTTCAGGTAAGAGTCACCACATACTTACCTGGAGGCATATGCAAAGCAGACAGGCAGGAGGCTGGAAGAACACAGCAAGCCAAGCAGCGCTGGGAGGTGGAGAAGTCGACATTTTGGGTATAACCCTTCTTCAGTTCTTCCAACCTCCTGTCTGTCTACTTTGGATTCCAGCATCAGCAGTTTTATTTCTCTCCAGACCAGGTAAGGAGAGCAGACTTCTATCCTTTACACGGTGAACTAAATGGATTTTTGCAACAATTGACAATAGCTTCACTATCACCGAGAATATTGTTCAGCTGCAGGCTTTATTCAGCATTTAAATCCCATCAACTGCTAAAATGAGATTTGAACCCACATTCCCAGAACATTACCACAAAAGCACTAGCCTAGTGACATTACCACTACACCACAATCTCTCTAAGTACATAAACACATACATACATATTCACACAGAAAAACACACACAGACACATTCACACAAACAAACACACAGGGTTGAAATAAATACATAATATTGGAAATCTAAAATAAAAAACACAGAAATGCTGGAGAAATTCAGAAGGTCTGGCAGCACCTGTGGAGAGAGAAACCGAGTTAACAGTTCAAATCCATAGACTCTGCCAAAGGAGTTCAGAAAATATCATACTGGAACTCGGAATGTTACCTCCGTTTCTCTCTGCACAAGTGCTGTCAGACTGGTCGGGTTTCTCTTTATTAGACATGGACTGAGTTTCCTGTTCAAGAATTAAAACCCAATATTGAGTTGATTTGCCTGAATCTTGAATCTAGATGTGCATATGGTGGGAGCTTTGTTCAGAAGTCCATAAGATGTAGGCCCATCGAGTCTGCTCTGCCATTCGATTGTGGCTGATATGCTCCTCACCCCCATTTTCCTCCCTTCTCCCCATATCCCTTCAACCCATTCCCAATTAAAAATCTGTCTAACTCCTCTTTAAATTTACTCACTGTCCCAGCATCCACCACACTTTGGGGTAGTGAATTCCACAGATTCATACCCCTTTGGGAGAAGTAGTTGCTCCTAAACTCTGTTTAAATTTGCTGCCCCTTATCCTGAGACTATGATCTCTTGTCCTAGAATGCCCCACAAGAGGAAGCTTCCGCTCCACATCTACTTAATCCACACCTTCTATCATCTTGAATACCTCAATTTGATCTTCCCTCGTTCTTCTAAATTCCAGAGTGTACAGGCCCCTCTTCATAAGACAGACCTCTCCTCTTTGGGGATCAATCTCGAGAACCTTTGGTGCGATGGTCCCAGAGGAGACCAAATAAAGAAGCTGTCTTTGAGCGGGTCACCCAGTTAAAGACAAGGTCTGACCTGAGGATGTGGGCATGAGAGTCTCCAAAGTGGGGGGTAGCGGGCACTGTCAATGCGGTAAATGACTGAGGTGAATGGAGATGAGGGTGGCACAGGTTGGAGGTGGCATACTGCTGGTTGACTGCCAGCTGTCTAGGGCAGAATATCCAGTGCCTCAGGGCGGAAGTTGCGCACTTGAGTGACTGAAGCTGTGCCTTCCCTTGCCACCTCTTCCTTTGGGGGTTCTCCCTGCACAGCAGCCTGGTTTTATTGCAGTAAAATCTTTAACTCTGGTGCATGGGTGGCTTAGTTCATCTCCAGGTAAAATCCAAGCCACTGTGTTCATGTTGCGACAGTATCCCATTTCTGGCTGATTTTCCACATTTACATCACCAACAGTAGACAGCACCCAACACTTTATGGAAACTAGGAAACGATCTTGTCTTTTATAACCTTGAGGCATCTCAACACACTTCACAGCCAACTAGGAGTTTTGACATGTTCTCATTGATGTCTTAATCTCATTTCGACGCATTTTGAAAACTACAGCAGTTGGAATCTCATCAGATTTGTTATTTCATTAATTCATTGGATGAGAACATCGTTGGGAAGGGCAGGGTTTATTGTCCATGTCTAATTGCCCTTGAGAAGGTGGTAGTGCACTGGCCTTCTTGAATCATTGGGTGCAGATACTCCAAGGGACATCCAGAATGTTAACCCAGCAATGCTGAAGGAAGAAAACTTAAATTACAAGGAGTAGTGTTTCCATGCATCTGCTGCTCTTATCCTTCTTGATGGCAGAGGTTGTGGGTTTGGAAGGTGCTGCTGAAGGAGCCTGGGTGAGTTGCTGCAGAGTATATTGTACATGGTGCACACTGCTGCTACTGTAAATGTTTGAATTGTTTGAATACCTGAGTGGGAGAGGCAAGGTTTCTTTTCATTTTCTTCTCTCCTAACTTTGGCTGGTTTACAGATTCACAGATACCAAAAGGTCTCCTCCAATTCATGTCAAATAGCCATGTGTGAGCCTAAGCTGTGCCAGAGCCTACCTTCATGGAGAGAATAGTGTGGTGGAGGGGAACAAGACATCAACCCTCTGAATCAACCTGGCTCTGTTCATGAGAAAGTCAACGGTCAGGAGTAGGAGCTGTGTCTGATCTTTTCAACCTTGCTTTACTAACAACTCCAGAGATGACAGCAGTGCCTCTTTCATGTCTCATTTGACATCAACTAACTCAAAAGGGAAACTTATGAAGTAAACTAATAGTCGCCTGGTCACACAGAACCTCAAGGAAGAGACACTCTATTCAAGTTTCTGTTCTTTCATTCATCTGTGGAAATGCCTTGACAAGTCAGGGTCTACTTGCCGACCAATCAGCCCTCTTTCTTCATGTGGCATAAATTGGTGTTCCCTTGGAGATTTACAAAGTTAAAAATCACACAACTCCAGGTTATAGTCCAACAGGTTTATTTGGAAGTACCAACTTTCAGAGTGCTGCTCCTTCATCGGGTGGTTATTCTTGACAACAAGAACAGCTATCTGATGAAGGACGAGTGCTCCAAAAGCTAGTGTTTCCGAATAAACCTGTTGGACTGCAACCTGGTGTTGTGGAATTTTTAACTTTGTCCACCCAGCCCAACACAGGCTCCTCCAAACCTTGGAGGTTTGGTATTCTGGCGATTTTCTGTCCTGACCAGGGTAAGACTAAAAGCTTCAATGGCATGTCGCATTAGTTTAGAAAGATCAAATAAACTGCATTTCACCGTGGCTTCGTGTGATCCAGCACGTCTGAGCGAAAGATGGGGGCCTCTCGCTGCTTGTCTCTTGTTTTCTGAATCTAGCACAGACTGGGGGGGTCACCTGATAAGCCGCAGTGTGAGTGGTGGGGAACTATTTGGAAGGGAAAGGCTCTGATCTCCTCCGAGCCGTCTAGGAATGAGCAATTGCAACTTATGTGCAGTTCCTCGTGTCACGTCAGTGTGTTACCCACCCTGTGCCTCTCCCTGGCCATTGTCCAGATCCAACTGCTTCAGGTTTCTCAGAGCACTGGCATCAACAGCCAAGTGCACAGATTAGCCGGACTTGACTGTTTTTCTAGAGCTGCTTTCATGACCACCAAGCAATCAAAGACAGTTTGGGGGAAAGAAAATAGTATTGGAGAAGAAAAAAGTCTTCTAAAAAAAAGCTATAAACATTTCAGTTAACTGGCAGGAATCCAGTTGGTTCAACCGAGGTCATATTTAGAAATTCTCATTTTAACATATTTTAGATACTTGGAACCTCTTAAATCATTTTGAAAGAAAACTCTGTTATTTTTCTGAGTTATTCAGACGTATATTTCTTTCACTCGGTAAGTAATAGAAGGTTGGGTACACCTGTAAGCTTGCGTGTATCTTTAGTTTGAATATGTGTTCAGCTTGTGGAGAGGTTTGGAGGATGTGACTGAGAAACGGTGGGGCGAGGGACTGAAAACAAGATTGAGAATTCTGACCAGTGTTGAAAGGTTAGACCAAAATTGGGAGGGCAGACTGCCTGTGAGAAGAGTTTTGAATGGATGGAGGTTTGCTCGCTGAGCTGCAAGGTTCATTTTCAGACATTTTGTCACCATACTAGGTAACACCTTCAGTGAGCGTCTGGACGCTCACTGAAGATGTTACCTGGTATGGTGACGAAACGTCTGAAAATGAACCTTCCAGCTTCGCGAGCAAACCTACATCAAGAGCCTCAACCTGAGCTACAAGTCTTCTCAAAACTTGCGAAGAGTTTTGAATGGAAACCCGATGACCAGGAGGGTACGAAGGTGATGGTTGTGGATGGACAACAGGGAAAGGAAGAAAAACAGAAAGAGAAAAACTGAGTGAGAGAATGTTGTTGTTCACTTGTCAAGAACAAATTATATCAGCACATTGCGAAGTAGAGGATGTCAGAATACAGAGATACTGGAAATCAAACACTAAACTTGGGAAAGATACAGCAAGCAGCAACAGAGCTAAAAGGAGTAAAGACAAATGCATTGATTGCACAGAGGAAACACAGATAGAGGCACCGAAGTCTTTCAGTTTATCAGTTTATGGCACAACGTATTGTCAGTGTGTGATCTACTTTATGACTCACTCCAGTTCCATTGCTAATTGCTGTGTCCCAAAGTTTTACACGCCTGGAACATTTAGTTCTTGGGTGTGTTGAGGAATTTGTGTTAAAAATGTTAATCTGAAGATCTTTCACGCAGCTGGAGCAGAGAGTTCATACCACAAGGTGTACTTCTGTTAATTCAGTGATCAGGTGAGTGATCCCTCTCATTGAGCTAACAAAACACAAACACAAGTTTGAGATGCCCTGCAGGAAAGCTTGTCTTCAATAGTAAACTCTGCTTGCTAAGCATGTCAGGATAAATCTACTCAACATTACACAATCTGCACATTCCCTGCCTCATCACACCAGTTATTAGAGGCAGTGACTCTCTGTCCTTACAGGATGGTGTAACTGAGGATAAGGGCAAAAATGAAAGTGCAGAACTGTTGCAAGGACTATCTCTTTCCAGATCACCTCATTTTATTTTGCAATATAAGTTTAACCAGAAGGTGGCAGGTATGCATCCTTGTACAGAGGTTGGAAGCTGTTCCAGAAATTTCCCATTGAGTGCTTTACTTTTGCAGTTTTGTACTAACCCATTATTCAGGTTCACCCCGTGTAGCTGCCGTTTCTCAGGTGTAAAAAAAATCTTGTATCTCTTCCTATTTTACCTGCATACACACAGAACTGGAAGCCCAGCAGACTGAACACTATTCCAAAATGTTGACAGCTCCAAACTGGCCCTTGCTTCAACATCCTGTCCAACAGACAGCACCTTCCTCAGTTATGCAGAACTCTCTCAGTAATGCAGCATTCCCTCAGTAATGCAGAACTCCCTCCATAATGCAGAATTCTCTCAGTAATGCAGAATTTCATCAGTAATGCGGTAGAGTGTTAATCTAGCATTCAGCATTCAGGTTCTGGAGAAGGATTTGAAACCATATCCTCTTGAGTGACTGTCCTACCAACTAAATCGCAGCTGACATCAACAGACTTGCATTGACTAAGAAGGAAGAATTATAGTCTTATGCTCTCCTTTAAAGGAGAGTTCATAAAGCTGTCTCTTTCACCTTCCACCTCTCCCCAACATATCACTGTTGCTTTTTTCCTGGATCCTGTGAAAGGAGCTAACACTGAGAAGGCCACATTTACTTCCCATCTCTGTGAACATCACCACGTAGCATGCTGTCAAATCATGTGAGTGCAACAGGTTTCATCCCTGAAGAGCATTAATTAATCAGGTGGGTTCTTTCCCGAATGTATAATAAAAGTAAGGTACTGCGGATGCTGGAGATCTGAAATAAATACAGAAAGTGCTGGAGAAACTCATCAGGTCTGGCAGTATCTGTGAAAACAGAAACAGAGTTAATGTTTTGAGTCCAATATGACTCTTCTGTGGATTTTAGGTCCCAACATTCCCACATTCACTTCTGAAGAAGAGTCATACCTGACCTGTAACATTAACTATTTCTCTCTCTTCACAGATGCTCCCAGACCTGCACAGCCCACAAACCAATAATTTTAATAAATTTGATTTCACCAACTTGCGATGTGTGGGATTTGAACTCTCGGCCTCGTGGGTCGCTTGGCCAGTACTGTAAACACTCGGCTCACACAGCCCTATGTCAACGGCCAAGAGATTTTCTTTCATAGACTGGATAAGCAGCAGTTGTCTCTAGGGTTTGTCTCTAGGCAACAGATAACTGTGGTGAGCATGCATTCACAAGTCTGTATTCCCCGCCTAAGACCACCTTAAACTATCAGTTAGTGGTTTTCAACCATGAAGGCCTTTTCTTAAAATTGTACTGTAATCTTTGATGTACTTAAGGAATACCATCTGGTTCAACATTAGAATTTTCAAAACACATCCAGGGAATATTAAGAAAAACTGCACCAATTCTACGATCTTTCTGAAGTAATATTTTGGGCTGTTTCACGTTGCCAGTGTCTGCAGAATCTTAATTGTGGAGAAGACAGTGTTTGTTTGGAAAGCTGCCAGGGACAGTCTGTACAGAGAGGTTTCGGGCTTGCTATTATAAATGCAAGCATATGAACGAAATTTGAAGCTCAAAAACAATAAGTAGAAAAAAGAGGCTTTCGTAATGCAGGAGGCTGTATTACCGGAATTGGAAATACTAGCCCTTATTTATTTGGTCAAACTCTGCTTATTTTGATTTGAATAGGAGTTCCACTTTTAATGCCACTTCCCCAGTCCAGAAATCCAGAGTCCAGTAACACAAACTGTCTGGAAATATTTTGAGCAGACCCTACATTTACTAGTCAACTGCTTGGGCAGCACAGCATTGGAGATATGGGTTTCGCTGATCTCTGGCCTGAAGGTAGAAAATGGTGTGTGATAGGCTAATACCGTGACTGTGCAACTGGGAAAAAATCAATGCAAAATTACAAATATTTGTCTCTGTTTCTGTATCTATCTCTTATTATCAGTCCGTTTCTCTATTTCTATCTCTCACTTGATTTTATATACAGGGGCCTACATCTTGCGGGAACCTCTGTACGTGAAACCTTCAGTCTCTCCATGTCCTTTTCATCTAACCACTGAGTAGACCCTCTCAGTCCATGATCATCACCTTTCCATAGCTTTAGAAGCAGAAGCTGTCACAGTCTTAACATCAAATTCCTTAAGCTGTCCAATGCCCAGGTGGAGAGCAAACGTAACTCCAGGATCTTGCCTTCAAACCTGAATCAGATGCAAGATGTTAACCTGTGCTCCAAGGTTTGGTCACGGTTTCCATGACTGCAGCCAGGTGAGGTTTTGAGGGGTCACTTGTGTGCCAGGTGGCTGTGTTGGATGTGTACAGTCCCTGTTTTATTGTCGGTTGTGTACATTGTCACTTCTCACTGGGATAAGCCACACTATTCCCAAAGTTTTTATCAAAAAATGCAAGATTGGTCCTTATTAACATTTGGAGACTTGTGTCAAAACTGGGACAGCTATCTCACAGACCAGTCAAACAACAGCCTGACATAGGCATACTGACAGAGTCATACCTTGCAGACAGTATCCCAGGCACAACTACCAGTATCCCTTGGCAGGTTGGCCCCTCCAAAGACAGAGGCACAGAGATGGGAGGTTGTTGGCCCTGGAATCTTCACCATTGATTCCTGACCCTATGAAGTCTCATAGCAATAGGCCAAACACAGGCAAGGAAAACTCCTGCTGATCACCATGTACTGCCCCCATCATCTCAGCTGAGGAATCAGAATGCCTCCATGTTGAATACTAATTGGAGGAAGTACTGAGGGTGGCAAGGACATAAAATATACTCTGGGTGAGGGACTTCAATGTCTATCACCAAGAATGGTTAGTAGCATCATTTCTGATTAACTGCAGCTGAGTCCTGAAGGACTGGGCCTACGGCAGTCAGTGTAATAATCTACTTGACCTTATTTTCTCATCAGTCTTTCTGTCACAGATCCATCTGTCAATGACAGCCTTGGTCTTAGCGCCCACTGCACGGTCCTGGCTGGGAGTGAGTCCTGTCTTTACATTGAGGGTACTCTCCAATATACTGGATGGCACCACTGCTGTGCTGAATGGAATAGATTTTGTACAGAGCTAGCAACTCATGAGGCCCCGTGGGCCAGCAGCAGCAGCAGAATTGTATTCCAGCACCGTCAGTAACCTAATGGGCCAGGTATTGATGACAAAGACCATGGTTAGTGCCGTATGGATGAGAGGTGGGAAAGAGGGAGACAGTCCATGTGTCACTGAAGGAGGAAGGATTCCCTGCAATAGAGGTAATGCCAAGGGAGAAAGTGAGGACTGCAGATGCTGGAGATCAGAGCTGAAAATGTGTTGCTGGAAAAGCGCAGCAGGTCAGGCAGCATCCAAGCAGCAGGAGAACTGATGTTTCGGGCATGAGCCCTTCTTCAGGAATGAGGAAAGTGTGCCAAGCAGGCTAAGATAAAAGGTAGGGAGGAGGGACTTGGGGGAGGGGCGTTGGAAATGCGATAGGTGGAACGAGGTTAAGGTGAGGGTGATAAGGTGAAGGTGATAGGCCGGAGTGGGGGTGGGGGCGGAGAGGTCAGGAAGAAGATTGCAGGTTAGAAAGGTGGTGCTGAGTTCGAGGGTTGGGACTGAGACAAGGTGAGGGGAGGGGAAATGAGGAAACTGGAGAAATCTGAGTTCATCCCTTGTGGTTGGAGGGTTCCTAGGCGTAATGCCAAGGGACACACTCTCAGGTAGCTTAATGTCATATCAGAGCACAACAATACTTGGAGCTCATACTGTTGTAGCACGTCTGGAGGCTGGAATGCCCGATGCCAAAATATTCCTTTAAATTTCTCAAAAGCTGCAAACAGCATTCCCCAATAGCAGCTGTCAGCCGATATTAAAGCTGCAACAGGCATTGGAGGCAGAGGACCAGAACAGCAATTACTGCCAGTGAGTTTTTGAAAAGATTTGTAGCTGAGGTTGAGGATCTGGATGTGCCCATTTGCAACCCTCAGTGCTTGCTAAAACACCGGAGTAGATGTCCGTTGTAGTCTTGCTGTGCTTTTTGAGGCACCTATAAGGGGTACCATATCCACACTGTCAGCTATGCCTTGATCACCCACTCTCCACCCCACCACCAAGAAAACTCCTATGTGGAATGGAACATCGGACAGCAACCCATGGGGGAATCACCTTTATTGACAACGATGATATGGACGTGCCAGTGTTGGACTGGGGTGGACAAAGTTAAAAAATCAGGTTATAGTTCAACAGGTTTATTTGGAAGCACTAGCTATCGGAGCGACGCTCCTTCTTCAGGTAACAAGTGAGGCTGGTTTGTGAGACACAGAATTTATAGCAAAAGATTGCAGTGTCATGCAATTAAAACAATATATTGAACAAACCTAGATTGCTGTTAAGTCCTTCCTCTTTTAGGATGGGTTGTAGATTTCGGTTCATTAATATGTTTCTTTTAAGTCACATTCTTGAGATAAAAGCACACAACTTGCTGGCAGTCAATCCATATAACATTTTATAAATTCCCAATTTGGAAACAGAACCAGCCTGACTCAAGATTGGGTTACAGACAGACTCTAACCTCACACCTTTAATACATTGTCTGAGCTGACATATCACCTTTTTTATAAAACTTTAAGTTATCGTGAGGATGTGACCCACAGTGTTGTTTGGTAGGAAGTTCCAGAATTTTGACCCAATGATGATAGATTTTTGAGTTGAAGATAATGGTGAACACCAATCCATCCCCCTGCCCCCCACATCATGGAACAGTAACAGTGGAAAGCTATGAAATCGATATTGGATGTAGAGGGTCTTAAAGGTTCAGATAGGCTTATGAAGCTCCTTCTCCAAGGCCAAGATAAGACCATGGAAGCAAGACTGTGTCCATTCTGTTGACAATCGCCCATGCCTGACCTAGCAGAAAGACAAAAGGAAGTTCCTCATTACACCCACAATTTCCCCTTCACATCTCAAAGCCCCTTTGACCACCAGGTAGTCCAAGATCAGGAGCGTGGTCTAAAGTGGAGCCAGAGGTTTAGGAGGGAAAGACCTTCAAATAATTAACCATGGGCTGTGTTACCCCTCTCCTGGTAAAAACATGGGCTCGACACTGAAGGAAGAACATGTCACAGTGAAGTGGCGGCAAGATTTCTTTAAGGGTCGCTGTGCAAGCAACGGGTATAACCCAGGCAATTGGCTCGGTCGAACATTGGCAATAAAATGCGGCAAGCTCCACTTTGAATCTTACATCTTCAACGTGACAAAAATGAAAAGAAAGAAAGAGAGGAACAGCAATTCCCAGCCCAACAAATAAGCAACCTCGGTTGTGGATATGCTTTACACATTTGGGAAACAATGAGAATATGTCTGTTCTGAAAGTATAAGACGGGGTTCATTATGTGGGATTTGAAGCCAGTGGCAGTGTTGAGTGACTAATTACAGGATAAAACAGGCATTTCCAACTCCACATTTCCTTCTGGCAACAGGCAATTGGCTATTGGCAATGGTACAGCTCACGCCGGCGGAATACAAATAAGAGAATTGCCTCTCGTACATACCAGCAAAATCCTTTACTGACCAACAATGCTCTAGTTCATTTCTCACATATTGCAAATCACACAGCATTGTGGTTTGGCAGAATACTCTGTGGTAGATTGAGAGGAATGTCAGAATACGGATTAGCTGATTTGGTTTGTTTTTGGTCGTCTCGATCTATGCGAGTGTGTGCACGTGTGGGATTCTTTACGTGGATCCTCTGAAGAAGTTAGATCATGTGAAAGGAGCTGTAGATCCTTTTTGTTTATTACTTATTCAGGAGACGTGGGCATCACTGGCTGAACCAGCATGTCTCACCCATCCCTGGTTGTCCTTGAGAAGGTGGTGCTGAGCTGCCACCATGTATGCCCTTTGCTTCCCTGATATTTGAACGCATGCCCACTACCTGGCATTGAGCATGTGGCAGCTTCTCAACAACATTAAACCCATGTAGAGTGACTGTGGAGCCCAAATCTGACCTCATGCTGGAGCACAGCAGAAACTGGGGCTTGCTCGCTCCAAGGTAGCTGAGCATCCTGGAATCTCCTCGCCTTCCAGACACCATAGAATCAGTACAGTGCAGAAAGAGGCCATTCAGCCCATGACATTCCAAAGAGCATCTCACCCAGACCCTGCTGCTGCTGCTGCCATGGCCAGTCCACCTGGCTTGAATATCCCTGAACACTGCAGGCAATTTAGCATGGCCAACCCACCTGGGACCTGTTCACATTTGGGCTGTGGGTGGAAACCCACACAGACACGGGGAGAATGTGATAACTCCACACAGATAGTCACCTGAGGCTGGAATTGAACCCTCTGTGAGGCAGCATTGCTAACCGTCGAGTCACCGTGTCGCCCCAAACCCCACCCTCATCACAAGTAAAAGTGGAGCAGACAGTTTCACATTTGTGCTTGGCCCCTCCACTCCCCTCCCCCAACCCCTTGGTGACCCAGTAGCAATGTTGCACTACCACCACGGGATTGCACCTTTATGTTAACACCACTGCACTAATAGCTCCCTATGAGACTTGGCAGCACATTCTGTTTCATAATGCTTTTGTGATGCATCTTAGGACATTCTTGTAACACTAATGACTAAACCTGGAGGCATTCCCGTGTATCTCCTGGCATCCTCCTCCTAAGTATTAGAGATAGCGGATTTGGAAGATACTTCTAAGGAAGATTGAGTGCATTGTATAGGTGGGCTAGACTGCAACAGATCACCCAAGAGTGTGTTGAAATAGTTACATTTAGAAGAGACAAAGGCACAACTGAGGGTTTCCGCAGCAGGTGAGGTGAGATGGAGCAAGCTGAATGAGTTAGAGGATACTTGGTGCCTAAGGGCCCAGAGCAGAGTCACCTCCTTCAGGAATACAGGTAAAGGAGAATAAAATGACAAGGAATGTGGCATTGACAGGAAATGTTGAATGGGATTGCTTAAGCAGCTGCTGCTGTCTTATAATGGAGACAAGTTAAATGGTCAGACTTATACACAGGGCATTATACTCTTGTCAAAGGAGAACATGTGCTCATGCAGTTACCAACATATGTGCCTCTGTAATAATCAGAAATCTGTATAGCACACTTCTCCACAGAGTGAAGTTTACTGATAGCTAGAGATAATTGATTGAAAATGAAATATTTTCATGAGTAGTAACCTACAGAGTACTTGAGTTATTTTTTCTGGCTTCAAAAATGGCATGAAATGAAACCCGTTGAGCCCATGTTTCGGATTGACTGTGTGAACCATTATAGATGAAGCAGCTTTCTGACAGTCGATTTAGGTTGGGTGCTAACTACAGAGTAACATCAATTATTCGGCATTCGATTATCCGAATATCGGATTATCCGGCAAGATCGCAAGGTCCCAATGCTCGGCTAAACTATATTTTCCGGCATTTGATTACCTGGAATTCGATTAACCGAACGAAATACTCCATACCCGTGTCCTTTTGATAATCAAGGTTCCTCTGTATTCCCATATCCCTTGATATTTTCAAACGTGTAGACATCTACGATATCAATTGTGAACATACTCAACAGCTGAAACATCTGAGGTATAAAATTCCAAAGATTCACCATCCTTCAAGTGAAGAAGTTGCTCCTCACTTGAATCCTAAAATGACCTGCCCCTTTATTCTGACTTAAAGGAACTGATGTGCATCTATGTTGCACCTTTCACAACATCAGGACATCTCAATTGGCACCTGCTTGCTTGATATCATGGCAAGTTTATAGCATTCCTGCGATAAGTGAAAAGCTGCCACTGGAACTAAACCCAAGCTTCCCAGCAGTTTATCTTAGGACTTGATGGAGGCACGGATCTGATACAGTGATTGGCTTCTTCTGTCAAACATAGTTATTGCGTCAGCACTAAAGCTTGAGGCAGCTGTTGCCATGACGCCATGGGGAAAGACCACTGTCTGAGGTCTTCGTGCTGAAGTTAACTGAGGGCCCGTTCAGTTATCAGACCCTCTCAGTACCCTGAATGCCTGAATGTATCAATATTGCCTTGTATGTGTAAGAAGTGAGTTTGGTTTGTTTCGATTGAGTCAAACCTCAATGTTTGTTTGTTTCCTTGACATGCCACTGCACAGAACCGAACTTCATTTGTGATTATTTGTGACAAAAGTATTTTTTAATGAACAAAGTATATTTTTGAAATTAAAATAAATATATTGTGTAAGTGCATCACACCAGCAACACCCAATATAAATTTAACTGTAGTTTCCAAACTAGAAAAACAATGAATAATTTGCTTAGCATCAATGCTTAATTAATTGTGTTTTATCTATAGCTCATTCTTTTTATCTTCTCACCAAGTGCAGAAATTGCTAGTTAATGAGCAATATTCAGAGATTTCAGACAGATTTATTAAAAAAAAGTTGCAGGCAATTTTTTTTGTCCTTTCGAAAACCACAAATGTTATAGTGTTTGGGAAAGGTCATCAAATAAATTCCTTCAAAAACAACATCTGGAGCGAGCAAGATTTTAAATAAATAGGATGTAGAACTCAAAAAGATGCCAACAAGTCACGTCATTATAGAATCCTACAGTTTGGAAGCAGACCATTCAGCCCGTTGAGTCCACACTGACCCTCTGAAGAGCATCCCATCCAGATCCATCCCACTAACCTATCCCTGTAACCCCGCACTTCCCATGGCTAATCTGCCTAGTCTGTATATCTTTGGACTTGGGAGGAAATTGGAGCACTTGGTGGAAACAGGGAGAATGTGCTAACTCCACACAGAAATGATTTGGAGGTGCTAATATCAGACTGGGGTGGATAAAGTTAAAAAATCACACAACACCAGGTTATGGTCCAACAGATTTATTTGGAAATACAAACTTTCAGAGTGCAGCGCCTTCATCAGGTTGTGTGATTTTTAACTTTGTCCACATAGACAATTGCCCAAAGATGGAATCAAAGCTGGGTCCCTGGCGCTGCGAGGCAGCAGTGCTAACCACTGAGCCACCATGATGCCCCATACCTGATGCAAAGCAGCAATCTCAATTCAGTGATAACTCCACACAGAAATGATTTGGAGGTGCCACATCACAGATTCACAGAACAGTTAAAGCATAGGAGGCCAGACAGACAGCCCACTGTGTTTAGTGCTGTGTTTATTGGATGGCACGGTGGCACAGTGGTTAGCACTGCTGCCTCACAGTGCCAGAGACCCGGGTTCAATTCCCGCCTCAGGTGACTGACTGTGTGGAGTTTGCACGTTCTCTCTGTGTCTGCGTGGGTTTCCTCCGGGTGCTCCAGTTTCCTCCCACAGTCCAAAGATGTGCAGGTCAGGTGAATTGGCCATGCTAAATTGCCCGTAGTGTTAGGTGAAGGGGTAAATGTAGGGGTATGGGTGGGTTGCGCTTCAGCAGGGCGGTGTGGACTTGTTGGGCCGAAGGGCCTGTTTCCATACTGTAAAGTAATCTAATCTAATCTAATCTAACTCTCTGTAAGAGTAACTCAGCTAGACCCGCTCATCCACTGAACCCCTAATTCACTTCAGGCATTTATCTGATCCTCATTTAAAAACCATGGTGGAATCTACCTCCACTGTATTCTCAGGCGGTGGGTTTCAGATCCTAATCACCTGCTATTAAAAAACGCCTTTCTTCATGCTGCCATTGGTTCATCGTTCATCTTAAATTAAACTGGAAGATTGTGAGCACAAGCCCCTCTCCAAGACTGATCCAGGAGATCTCAGCTGGCATTCCAGAGCAGTACACGGAGCACTGAACTCCCATGGCTCCCACATTCCTGCCTGCCGAGGATGTGAACAAAGAAGATTCTCTGCCATGACAGAAGGAGGCACCAACGTGTTCACCCCATTAAGGTAAAAATCACACAACACCAGGTTATAGTCCAACAGGTTTATATCGAAGTAGAAGCTTTCAGACCACTGCTCCTTTGTTAGGTTGTGTGATTTTGTCAGTTTGGACTATAACGTGGTGTTGTGTGATTTTAAACTTTGTCCATCCCAGTCCAACGACTCCCTCAAATCATGTTCACCCAATATCTACGCCTCAACCAACATCTCTGAAACAGTTGTTATTTTATCAGTTACTCATCTCGTTTTGTGTGTGTGTGCGTCCGTGTGTGTGTGTGTGAGAGAATAAGTGAGTGAGATTGGCACCTGTGCTTTCCCACACTGAGGTTGACTAATCGGCTGTGAGGTGTCTTGAGCCTGAGAAATATAAATAGCGATGCTTATTGCTGTTATCTGAAAAACAGAGTCTTTGCATGTTTGAATTGAAACTGACGACTCCTCCTTTATCCAAATTGCCAAATGCTGGCTACCCAATTGCTATGATGTTGCATTATGGTTTCTGTAGCTGTTTATTGTGACAGAATTAAAATAGCAAAAATCGAGCTAACTCTGAGAAAAAAGAATACATAATTTTTGTCACGTCTTCATTCTAAAAAAAGAAAAGTTTGTATTTAAATGGCAACTTTCATAACTACCAATGGCACTTTGGTGATGGGAAGATAATGTGTTCCTGTGATGTTGATTCAAACATCGGCACAGGAGCTTTCACATCCACGTCACAGGACACTAACACCTTATCCAAGTGACAGCACCTCTGAAGGTGCAGCAATCCCTCAGTGGTGCCCCTGTCTAATTCCAGAGACCAAATGAGAGATTGGCCTGACCATTGTAAGCATCTATTATAAAGATGCATGTACCAGCACTGTAGCCCTGTTCCTGAAGAACCAATTCAGATGGATGAGCCATTGTGTACAGATGCCCAGAAATCATCTCTCTCAGCAAGTTCTCTTCTCTCAGCTGTCTGTTGGCCAAAGCTCAGTGGATACCCAAAGGAAAAGGCGAAGGGATATGCTATCCTAATACATGGAGACAGTGACACCCCTGGCTGGGCGGAGGAAGTTTCCAACCGCTCAGCATGGTAACTCCTGATCCACCAAGGCACAAAGCACTTTGAAGCTCAGTGACTTGACCATGAGATGGAATGGGAGTCTTAGAGGAAGGAGGAAACCAACACAGGGTTGTAGATTCCATTTCCCCAACCAACAACATGCTCCCTCTGCGGAAAATAATCTGAAGTCAGCCTCATCAATCATCCATAAACCCAACTAACCTGACAGATATCATCTTGATTTCCAAGGGAATACCAACAACTCTTTCAGTACAACCTTTTGTTTTCAAGTCCTGCAGTAGGATTGTGAACCAGATTCATAGACAAGAATGCTACACAGTAAACTGCAGCCTACCACGTTATGCTGGTTCAGCAATGTGACACGTTTTTCAATACCTACAAATCATTTCATGCAGCATAACATGGTGGGACAAATCCCACTTAGTGTATCGCAGTCTTGCATGAAAGGCTTTGGAAGCAATGGAAATGCCTGTGCCTGCGCAGATATATTAGTGGCAATAAATCACTTATCCTAACTATCATGCATTTCTAATTGTGGCCTCCAGACTTTACTTTATATTCCCTAATTTATATTCCCTAATGACAGCATGTGTGATGTGGGAGGAACAACCTGCAATCATAAAACCGAGCTAAAAACCCTCACCTATACTCAACCAACATGAGCTAGCCTGGCATATGAAAGAGCCAGAACCATAACTGAGGTCTTAAGAACTGCAAACGTCCCATATCAGACTAAAGATGGCCACAATAGCAATATGTTAATAGAAATAATAATAATATGGATGAATGGATCTATAGTTACTGATCATGTGTAACAGAGCAAAAAAAAATTAAGTTTGAAATAATGCTCATTTTGGGGGCCTTTAGTTTCTAAAATCTAGGCCAAATGGCAAATCAGCTGAACCGGATTTATTGGAAAACTAAACATTACTTTACTTACATAACAACTATTCAGTTACTCTCTTCCATTTGGCAGCTGCTAACTTGTGAAACTTTTTGTTCGAACAAGCACTTTGGCAACCATTCAGCGCAAAGACTGAAAAGCAAACTTGTTTAATAAAGAGTGGGATTTAAGGCTCCTGAAATCTCTTCAGTTTATTCCTTCTAAATAGAAAGTAATCTTCTTTCTTCTTCCTTTCTATCTGTGCTGTTCTTTCTCATTTTCTTTCCATTCACTTTCTGTTGTAGTTAGGAATTTGTTTTTAAACATGTGTGTGTCTTTTTCAGTTTTGTTGTTTTATTGTTCCTCTTCACAAATGGGTGTTGGTCTTCGCTGTACAGCATTTCTGTTACACACTGGTCACTTCTGAGACTTCATCAGGTGGCTTCAAAGATACAAAAGAAACATTATCACAATAATCCACAAGTTACCTCCAGGACATAGAATTACTGAGTATTCACAGCTCTGGAACAGGCCATTTGAGACAACATGTCCATACTGATATTGTTTCTGACCATTTTGTGGGATGCGGACATCACTGGTGCATCCAGTACTTGTTGCCCATTCCTAACTGCCGTAAGAAGGTGACAAATATAACTTTAGAGCCTGAATACCTTCTTCCACGTCCTTTACCCACTCCCACACCCCTGTCATTCCATTAGCTGCTTTCAGCACATTTTTCACCCACTGATGGTTCCCTTTAGCAGCTTTTCTCCATACTTGACTTACCAATATCCATTCCTTTGTCTGCCTAACTGTCATTCTCTCCAGTAAACAACAAATGCTGAAGATCACAGTGGGTCAGACAGTTCTGATGAAGAGTAATCTAGACTCAAAACATTAGCTTGCTCTCTCTCCAGGGATGCTGACAGACCCGTTGTGATCTCTAGTATTTAATGTTTCAGTACAGATTCCAGCATCTGCAGTCATTTGCCCCTGTCTTTCTCTCCTTCTGGGCTCTGTTTCCACCTATCGCTTACTTGTCTATTGCACCAACCCCACGACTCCCATCTTCAGCATTTATACCAACCTTTTCCAAGCTACAATCAGTTCTAAAGAAGCATCACTGGACCCAAAACATTGACTCTGCTTTCTCTCCACAAATGCTGCCAGATCTGTTGTGTTTCTCCAGCAATTGTTGCTTGGATTGAGAAAATGGTGCTGTGCCACCACCTTGAACCTGCAGTCCATATGGTGCTGTTCAGAGAGCGGTTTCAGGATGTTTCACTCAAGCAGCGAACAGAGTTAACAGTTAAGGTGTTTGGAATGGCAATCAAGTGGGTTGCTTTTTCCCAGATGATGTTGACTTTCTCACGAAGCGATACTCATCCAGGTGAGTGGAGAATACTCCATCACATTCCTGACTTGTACCTTTGTACGAAGGACAGGCTTTGGGGAAATCAGGAGTTGAGCCACTTTGTTGTCATATTTAACACTAAACGGACAGTTGAAATTTGTCGTGAAATATACTTTACTGTACAATTAACATCATCTACAAGGGGCACTCCCTGAGAAGGGAATATTTTATGAGGCTAATTAGTGGCATTCATACAGTTAAAGAATCATAGAGTTATATACCACATAAACAGACACTTTGGTCCAACTCATCCATGCTGACCAGACATCCCAATCTGACCTTGTCACATTTGCCAGCATTTTGCCCATACCCCTCAAAACCCCTCCTATTCATTTACCCACCCAGGTGCCTTTTAAATGTTGTAATTTTACTCACCTCCCCCAATTCATGATTTTATAAACCTCTATAAGGTCATCCCTCAGTCTCAGATGCTCCAGTGAAAAAGCCCAAACCTGTTCAGCCTCTCCCTATTCAGCTCAAAACCCCTATGCCCGCCAACATCCTTGTAAATATCTTCTTCACCCTCTCAAGTTTAACAACATCTTTCCTGGAGAAGGTCCAACAAAGCCGCCTGATTGCTCAGCTTCCAATGACAGCAGCTGTGAAATATTTGTGCTTTAGTCATGTTGAATCCACAAGATAAAGATTCATCTTCGGTGCTTTTATTGGAATGTTTCAGACTAACCATGGGGTGAAAGAAAATAAGGCTGACTGTTAAGGTTTAGAGAGGATTTAGGGGGAAAAAAACGTTTTCACCCAAGGGTGGTGGGAATCTGGAACTCACTGTCCGAAAGGGTGGGAGAGGCAGGAACCATCACATTTCAGAAGTATTTAGATGATCGCTTGAAGTGCTATATTATACAAGGCTATAGACCAAGTGTTGGGAAATGGGACTGGAGCAGATAGGTGCTTGATGATTGGCTTGGATATGATGGGCTAACAGACCCCTTTCAATGGTGTAAACCTATAACTCTATCTTAAAAATATGTATTAGAGGAAACATGTTTCTTGATGATTAGGCAAAGTAAAAAATGACACCACCAGATTATAGTCCAATTGGTTTATTTGGAAGCACTAGCTTTCGGAGCACTGCTCCTTCATCAGGTGGTTGGGGAGAATAAAATTGTAAGACATAGAATTTATAGCAAAGGTTTACAGTGTGATGTAACTGAAATTATATATTGAAAAAGACATGGATTGTTTATTAAGTGTCTTATCGTTTAGAATGACCACGTTGGTTTCAGTTCTTTCATAAGTAAATCGCAAAATGATTTTTAAAAAATTCCACTCTCAAGTGGACTATAACCTGGTGTTGTGTGATTTTTAACTTTGTACACCCCAGTCCAAAACTGGCATCTCCAAATCTTAGGTAAAGTAAGGCTCAGATTTTGATCTACCCTTCTATATATTTGCTCACTAAGTGGATGGATAACTTGGAAACTCATTGTAAAGAATCTATTTCTGGGCTCCCAGAAATACTCAGTGCTACAGTATTGAATTGAATTGAATTGAATTTATTGTCATGTGTACTGGGGCACAGTGAAAAGCTTTGTCTTGCGAGCAATGCAGACAGACCACAGAGTTAAGTAGCATAGATAAGTAAATAAGAGGTAAACAGTGGCAAAAACAAAAACACAGTTACAGGCGAATGTTAAGAGTTTGTGCGTCTATTCAGTATTCTAACACCAGGAGGGTAGAAACTGTTGTGAAACCGGCTGGTATGTGTGTTCAGGCTTCTGTACCTTCTCCCTGATGGTAGAGGTTGTAGGAAAACATTGCCAGGTGGGGATGAATCTTTGAGAATGCTTTCCTTGACAGCGGGCCTGGTAGATGGATTCTATAGATGGGAGGTTGGACTTTGTGATTGTCCGGGTGCAGTTTGCCATTCTCAGTAACCATCTCCGATCTTGAATGGTACAGTTGCCATACCAGGTAGCGATACATCCAGACAGAATGTCTATAAAAGCTGGCAAGGGTATTTGGGCCGTCATGCCAAATTTCCTCAGCTGCCTGAGGAAGAAGAGATGTCGTTGGGCCTTTGTAACCAGCGCTGTACCCTATCGCCAATTCATATTCCCTTTAGATTGCACATCTTATTCAGAACTTATCTCGTGGTTCAAACCAAAGGGATTGCTCTCCTTTCAGATACTTACTGATATGCTTCGTATTTCTGGTTTTGTCATCACAAAGGGGAACGGATGCTGTGGCTACATATCTTCAAATCACAGGGGATGGAGAAGCATCTGGCTCCACTTCCAAGATTACTGCAATTTGGACAATCACAATTCCAATTCCAATACTGTGCGTATTCAGTTGGCCGGATTTTCACTGACAGGCAAAAATCCAAGAGATGGAGCCTTTGGCTGCATAACGTACTTAAGGAGAGGCTGGTGTTGCATCTGGAAATACTTGCATGACTCACGTTGTCCGTGCTGAGCATGAAAAGCTAGCTGCTGTGTCTGTGACTTAACGTCAGTCCATCTCCAACATCCTTGGGCAAGGCATCAGCAACATGCAAGACCCAATCACATCACAAAGAGCAAGACTGTCAATGTCCCATAAGACCACAAGACAAAGGAGCAGAAAGTAGGCCATTCAGCCCATTCAGTCTGCTTCGCCATTCAATAAGTTTTCTTCAACCCCATTCTCCTGCCCATTTTTCTTGCCATAACCTTTGATCTCCTTGACAATCAAGAACAATTAAAAAATCTCTATTTTAAATATACTCAATGACTCTGGCAATGAATTCCACAGATTCACTGCTCTCTGGCTGAAGAAGTTTCTCCTTGTCCTCGTTCTAAAGGATCTTCCCTTTACTCTAAGGTTGCGCCCTCAGGTTCTACTCTCTCCTGCCGATGGAAACATTTTCCCAACATCCAGTCTGTCCAGACAGTTCAGTATTCTGTAAGTCCCATTGACTCTTAATAACAAATGAAAATAGGCCATATTTTCCCTAGATGGAGATTCAACAGGTCTGTTAAACATGTCGGATTTCTGGTACAAAAACAGAAATTGCTGGAGAAAGTCACCAGGTCTGGCAGCATTATTGGAGAGAAAACAGTGAAAACAGTGGGAAAAAAAAGTGACCATCCTTTAGAAGTCCGAAACATTAACTCTGCTTTCTCTCCATTAATGCTACAAGACCTGCCGAGTTTCTCCTAAAATTTCCAATTTTGTTCCAGATTACCAGCATACATAGTTTTTAAAATTTTATTCAAATGCCTGATGGCACATTTGTGATTTCTTGAGAGGTTGAGTAGGACTTGAAGAGATCACCAATACCTTATGAAGTGGAAGGTAAGACTGCAGAATACTAATAACTTCAACTTCAATTAGTTACCCACTTCTTTTTGTCAGATCAAGTCATAAAGACTGAGGAGCACAGAGAAATGCAATAAACATGGTGGCTAAAGTGGAATCACAGAATGGGTGCAGCGCATAAGGAGACTCTTTGGCCCAACGTGTCCATGCTATCTCTCTGAAAGAGTAGCTAATCTTACTCTACCAAATGATCCCCATAGCCTTATACATTTAACTTACTTCAGCTAGATTTACAGTCAGGTAGGGACTCATGCCCTTTTAATTCAGCATTTCATACATTTATTTTAAAATTACACTTAAAGCACTGTCTATGGGGGCTGATTTCCACGGTATGTTATTCCTATTGAAATCGTAAAACCAAGTACATACTTCATGAGGCAAAGAGGCACATTCACCCAATTAAAAGGATAAGTCCCCTGTCTCTGATTCTAGCTTTGAAATGTAGTGGCGTGTTTCCTGTTGGTGAGTTTTGTAGTTTTTGGGATACATTAGCACTGGGGAAGGTGGTGGTCTCAAGAAACTGCTTTTAGTCTCTTTCATTAGTTTATCCATTTACTGGCAAGGTCAGTCCAATCTGGTGCTATAGGACATACCATTTAACATACAAATTAGGAGCAGGAGTAGGCCAGTGATCCACTCGAGCCTTCTAATGGGATTGAAACTACCCAAACTTGTTACATGGAAGATCTTTATGAACAGTGTAAAGACCTCCAGTCAACCTTTACTGGATTTGCAAACACATTTCAGAGGTACATGTCTGTGTCTAATCCAACTGTATCATTCATGCCATATTTGCCAGTTAATGTAAACTCTTGATGGCTTCATTATTGTACTAAAACATTTTACATCGTTCACTTCATTGTCTGGAGGCAATATGGAGAATAATGGATAATCAGATAGAATTGTAAAAGAGCAATTACATTGAGAGACTCAGATAATGTTGTGAACGGTGCCAAAGAAAATAAAACTGCAACTCATTCACAATTTTTTTTTTAACAATTGCAAAAGATTCTTTCAATGCATGTGGGTGTCACTGATCTGAGCAGCATTTGATGTGAATACTCAAGTTGATATAGTATTCACTATAATGGTCACAAGAACCACTTTATTCTGATTTTAGTTTATTGTTGACAATACAGAACTAATAATGAAGTCTAATACAGAGACAATTCAAAGCTTGTTTCCTGGAAATTGAGTTAGTGCCCTTTTAAAGCGGAATGTCAATTTTGTAATCAATTTTGTAACCCCACTCTCTCGCTAAAATTTGCAATTTCGATGGGCAGCATGGGAGAGTTTTCTGCTTCAGTACCTCATAACTTTGGGGAAAACTTAACATTTCTGAAGTCCAAATGTTCTCCGATGGGAGAGCTCAAGATCAGCAGTGATAATCCTCTGGTCCCTTTGAGTTTTGGTCACCTACTAGGATTGCAGAGGGAGCATTCACATGATATATACAGTTTTTTTTGTTTGTTCTTGGGAGGGCTGTCTCACTGGTAAGGCCACTATTAACAGCCCTCGAGGAGGTGCTGGAGAGCTACTTTGCCTTCAACCACTGCAGTCTATGTGGTGTTGATGATTTGCTGCAGCAGTATTACCACAGTTAGAAAACATGTGTCACCAACACATTATGTGGAACTCAAGTCACATGTCGGCCAAATATAAATGGCAGATTTCATTCGCTGAAGGGCATGAATAAATCAGAGGGACTTTAAATGATCAATCGTAATAAAACTATAATTCAGGATTTATCAACACAACGTAAATGCATTCAGCTGTCAGGATGGAATTTGAACTCATGTCCAGAGCATCAGCCTGATTGACTGGATTGCTAGCCTAACAACATTACCACTATGCCAGCATGAAGGCAACAATATCAACATGGCACAGTGTTTAGCACTACGACCTCACAGTGCCAGGGACGTGGGTTCAATTCCAGCCTCAGGCAATTGTCTGTCTGGGTTTCCTCCATGTGCTCTGGTTTACACCCGCAGTCTAATTAGTCATGCTAAAGTGTGCAAACTAAGGGAATGCAGGATTATAGGGTGGGTCTTGGTGGGATGTTCTTCAGAGACTAAATGGCCTGCTTCCACACTGCAGGGATTCTAACACCTTGCATAACAATTGCAAATTTTATCTTGCCCTCTCTCGACTTCAAAACGAGAATTGGATCTTTAAAATTGCAGCTATAGTGTCATATAGATCAACAGGCTTGCCCTCTCTCGACTTCAAAACGAGAATTGGATCTTTAAAATTGCAGCTATAGTGTCATATAGATCAACAGGCTGACATTGACAGAGGTATCTCTAGCCAAGCAGGAATCGCAGACTCTATACATACATTAAAAAAAATTATTCATGGGACATTGGCATTGCTGGCAAGGCTAACATTGATTGCCAGTCCCTCATTACTCTTGATCAAGTGTCTTCTTAAAGTGCTGCAGCCTGTGACCATGACGGAGTAGCCGATATATTTTCGCCAGAATGATGTATAACCTGGAGGGTTGTGTGAATTTGCCTCTAACAGGGTGCATTACTTGATGTGGCAATGCTTAAGATATCTCAACATTAGTAACTGGGTGTGGACATCACGATACTGAAGAATTGAACAGACATTCATTACAACCACCTATTATATACAAATATTTCACAGTACATAAGTGTATGGGCTAATATTAAACTAATAGGCTACAAGCATGGTTCCATGTCAATGTCATGCTTCAAGTGATTGGTGATATGATGGAGTATGAGATCATCTGACCCCCATACCCTCATGTGATGACATCATACGTATGTCTCTTAAAGGCATACTAACCATGAGACATATCTCAACAGAGGAAAGCTAGCAAGCTCTGCTGTCCCATGTACCTGTTTCCCTTTCCCTTCAGGTGGTGGTGCATCAGTTTGGAAAGTGCTGTTTGACAGAGCTTGCTGTACTCAAACTGGCTGTTGTCTTTCCTAGATTACATCAATGACTCTTTGAAAGTACTTAATTGGCAGAAAAACACTTTGAAATAGCACTAGTTCTGGAAAACATTACATAAATGCAAATCTTTATTTTTAAAATCTACCTCTTTGATCAACCTTGTGCTCACTAATTTAAAAGCTCCCTCCGCGGGTCAGTGTGAAATTTGGTTTGACAAGCACTTTAGGATATTTCACGCTGGCTGTCGGAGCCACACACAGATCTGCTGCACAAATAAATTTGCAAAGAAGTTTAAAATGGTGGGAGAAAGCAGATTAGACATACAGAGTCTTGCAGCACAGAAACAGGCCCTTCGGCCCAACTCATCCATGCCAGCCAGTTTTTAAACTGCACTAGTCCCCTTGTGTTAACTGAAGGAAGAACTGTGTTAATTGCTTGAATGTGGTTGAATAAATTACATTAAACGCTTGTATTTGCAAAGAATGTATTGGCTCCTCTCTCAAGCACCAGGCAAACCATATAATTACTTAGGGTATTTGTGAAAAAAATGAGGAGAAATATGCTTTGTTAATTCTGTATGGGCTGTGGTGGAATTAAAGGAGCTAAAATCATCTCAGTCAAAAATACCCCTTTCTTTTCAGAATGGCAGAGAATTCTAATGCCTCAACATCATGTCCATTTATTGGGTCCAATAACAATTGTCCCTCTGTTCTGTGTCAGAGGTATTGCCCACCATATTGGTAAAGGCAAAAACAAAATGCCTAATCTTTGTTTGATAACCCCTTTGTAAATGTAGGCTGCCCTCAGCGTAGCCTAGCTGGCTGCATTCATGAAAATATGGCCCTGCATGACAAGTTCTCACGGCCCCCTGTAGACGAGTACCATCAATGGTGGGCATTTGTTGTCCACTTAAAGGCCTCAACATGCGCTGGGGCAGGATGGTTTTCCATGAGCGGCACGGTGGCAAAGTGGTTAGCACTGCTGCCTCACAGTACCAGAGACCTGGGTTCAATTCCCACCTCAGGCAACTGTCTGTGTGGAGTTTGCACATTCGCCCGTGTCTGTGTGGGTTTCCTCCCACAGTCCAAAAATTTGCAGGTTAGGTGAATTGGCCATGTTAAATTGCCTGTGGTATTAGGTGAAGGGGTAAATGTAGTGGAATGGTTTGCTCTTCGGAGGGTCGGTGAGGACTTGTTGGGCCAAAGGGCCTGTTTCCACACTTTAAGTAAGTAATCCATGAGCTTTCTGGCACTAGACTTCATTGCAGCAGAAGTGGGAAAATGGCAAGGACCTCAACTACCACCTAATTCCTGATCAAAAGAGCCCCCTGCTACACACTCCCCTGCAGAGTACATTACATTCTGCCCGCCTTCAGAGTTGCAGAGTCCAAATTCTATATTCTCGATGGCAGTGGGCGTGAACCTGTACCAGATGCTTAACCACTAATCCTTAAAATGACTACTTAAGGCTGTCACTAAAAGAGGTAAATATGTAAATACATGTCTGGTTCCACCTCAAAGTACAGCTATTCTTTCTTGGCATCTCTCTGGGAGACTGTTTCCTATTCTCTCAATTGGCCCTTTTCTACTAATTACTGTCCTGTCCCTGTCTCTCGAGGCCTACTTGAATAATCCTATTCACAGACAGACTATCAAATGATGCCAAAGGAGTGCCAATTTCGACTAACTGAGACCCAAGGTCCAACATCAGGTAGACAGGGCAACTGTGGGGTGGGTTTCTCCCTGGATGCCCTTTTATTTTTAGTGTCCTGCTTTGAGGCATGCTTGGTGTTAGTTGGGATGATGTGCTGAGGGACGCACTAAAGCTTGGGGCAGCTGCCGCCAAGGCGCAGTTTGGAAAGACCACTGTCTGAGGTCTTTCTGCTGAAGTTAAATGGGGGCCTGTTCAGTTATTGGATTCTCCTGGTGCCTCAAATCTATGTAAATATAGTCTCATATGTGAAAGAGATGTCTTTGGATTGTTTGGATAGAGTCTAGCTCCAATGTTTGTTTGTTTCCTTGATATGCCACTGTACAGAATGGAACTGTGTTCATGACTATGTATATATAAAGTTTGTTATGAATAAGGTATATTTTTGAAACAAAGAAAAGCTTGTTGCTAGTTGGTTGTGGTGGATTTGGGCAGAGAGTGCTAGGTAAGGACTATGTTACCTTCCCACCTGTGCCCTGCTTATGTCTGAAGCAGTGGAGGCTCAGGGGGTGGGGGGGGGGCGGTGGCTGGGTTCAGGTCAGATAGCTCTTGTTGGCCTTCCTGTTCTACCAACATCAGAAATGCTTAAGTAATGGTCATTTTACAGTATCATCTCACTGTCGTTGGTATCAACCCAATTGCAGTTGGGAGACCTGCTCAAATACAGGGAGCCCAAAGTAAAGCAAACCTCTTTGAGGCTCCTTGTGATATTTCAAGAGGCTGTCCATCATGTTCAGGAACTCAGTGCCTGACTGAAGGAGTTGGCATTGCAAGGGTTGGGGAGGAGTGAGGGTAATTCTCCTCAGCTCTGGCTCCATTGACTTCCCCATCAAACACTCAGAGTAAATACAGATGCTTTAAGACATACTGCCTTTGTGCAAACCCTGTCCTGATGAGTCACTGAATATCACAGAATCCTGGAAACTTCTGCCCAACAAATCCACACTGACCCTCCTAAGAGTAACCCACCCAGACCCATTCCCCTACTGCTCTACATTTACCCCAGACTAATACACCTAACCTACACATGCCTGAACACTATGGGCAATTTTTTAGCATGGCCAATTCACCTAACCTACACAACTTTGGGCTGTAGGACGAAACCAGAGCACCCGGAGGAAACCCATGCAGACACAGGGAGAATGTGCCAAATTCTACCCAGACAGTCGCCCGAGGCTGGAATTGAACCTGGGTCCCTAGCACAATGAGGCAGCAGTGCTAACCACTGAGCCACCATGCCACCTGCAAATATTATACGCACTGGCTTACAAAAACAAATGAAAGCTCCATCAATGGTTGAAAGATTATACTTTTTTCCAGCAAATGTGTGAAGTGCAGGGTGGGCGGAAGTGTACACAGATGAAGGAAAAGCAATTCTTCCTTTGGGATTTGATTGCAGACTGTAAAAGTTTGCACCAATCAGAAAATTGTTCATGAAATGTTGGCTGGGACAGCTTCTGTTCTATTTTACAGCTAACAATAGCAATAGTCTGCCCTTTGATGTGAAGGGCAGTGTTTGTCACTGGCCACCCGGGTGTTTTCCTATCTTCCTGGTGGTGGAAACTGAATAAAGATTCGTGCACTTTGTGTCTTTCACTGTGTCTCACACCTGCACACACACACCATGGGTGCTGGGGAAAAAATAAGCACTACTGCACTTAGGTGGTAGTACTAAAAAAAAGAAAAAAAAAGAAAAAAAAAGAAAAACAATAGCAATAGTTTCTGAGTTATAGAGGCACACATCACGGAAGCAGATGCTTCAGTCCAACTCGTCCATGCTGACCAGGTTTCCCAAACAAAACTAGCCCCATCTGCTTTGTGCTTGCAAAACTAAGAAAGTAGCATCCAACATTAGACGTTATCCCATTATGTGGCAAAACTGGACTATCCACTAACGGTGGTCTCTGAAGGTTCTTCAGGTGATCCTTAGTACTTTTACAGATGACTCCTGTACGCCGATATTGAAGGGAGTGAACATTGAAGCCAGTGGATGAGATGCCAATCAAAGGGGCTGCTTTGTCCTGGATGGTGTTAAATATCTTGAATATTGTTAAGAGCTGCACTCATCCAAGCAAATGAGTATTCTATCATACTCCTGACCTGTGCTTTACAGATGGTTGTGATGATACCTTAGCTATCTTTTCTAAAAGAGATAGCTTTACTATGTTATGGTGTTTGTGCTTGCAATGTCCTCCTGTTCCATAACTCTGCAACTTTATGTAACTTCTGCACCTATTGTTTGATTTTGAGGCAATCCTGTGTGTAAAGAACTATTGCCTCTCTGAAGTCCAATCTTGTGTTCTGTACGGACCTTCTTTGAACTTGAAAACCCATGAGTAAGGATTATCTCCTTTTCTATTTCTTCTCAATGTGCTTAACAATCTCTACCATTTAAGGAGGATGAGGGCAGCAGATACATAGGAACCTGCAAGTTCCAATCCTAGCCATTACCATCCTGACTTGGAGATTAGATTATATTACAGTGTGGAAACAGGCCCTACGGCCCAACAAGTCCACACTGACCCGCCGAAGCGAAACCCACCCATACCCCTAAATTTACCCCTTACCTAACACTACGGGCAATTTAGCATGGCCAATTCACCTGACCCTGCACATCTTTTGGACTGTGGGAGGAAACCGGAGCACCCGGAGGAAACCCACGCAGACACGGGGAGAACGTGCATACTCCACACAGTCAGTCGCCTGAGGCGGGAATTGAACCCGGGTCTCAGGCGCTGTGAGGCAGCAGTGCTAACCACTGTGCCACCGTGCCGCCCACCCACCGTGCCGCCCAGATATTTTGCCATTCCTTTATTGTTGTTGGGATAAAATCCTGGAATTCCCTCCCTAATGGCCTTGTGGGTCTACCCTACAGCATATGAACTGCAGAGGTTCAAGAAGGCAGCTCACCATCACCATCTCAAGAGTAACTAAGGATGGGCAATAAATCCTTCAGAGCCAGCAATGCACATGCCCCATGAGTGATTAAAAAAAACTCCCATGTCTTCCCTTTCTGGTCTTTACACCAATGTTCATAAAGTTATTATCTTTTCCCTGAGGGACCTTACACTTTACCTCACGAAGCTTTTGGATGCCCACCATGGAATCCCTTCACTGGTTTTGAATACCTCAATAAGGTCACATCTTAATTTTCTCTGCTACAAGGAGAAAAAGCCCAATTTCTTTAATCTTACTTTGTATTGTAAATCCTTCATTCCTGGTTTCACTCTAGTAAACAACATCTATTCCCTCCGAAAGTTTGAGTAAAGCCTCTGTCTCCACCTACACATTGTGTGACATCAGTAGAATGGGTAGAGCCAAAGCAACATGACCATTAACTCCTTCAGAATGAGTACTGCGTTATACAACAAATCCCTCCAATGAGAGACTTATTCAGGTGCTTTTTCGGGGAAAGTAGGCTCAGTTGATCACTTTGAAAGGAACAACATATTATTTTCTTCTTAGAGAAATAAAACAAACTGGCATCAGCTTAACAGGAATCTGATAAAACAGGCTGATACATATGAACAGTTTTCAATTACCTATCATGTTTATGTTAATAATGGTTTAGAACATGTTCAAAGGCAAGTTCTTCAATGCTGTGCTTTCTCATTACTTTTGAAGGATGAGGCTCACATTTTCTAATCTAAATTTGAGTTGTTCAAACTCGTTTGATCCTTTCCAGATGTCAAGTGTTTAAAGGCATTTATTTTCACTAATCTCAAAATGCTAACTCGTCCAGTGTTATGAGCGAGTCAGTCTAAAGCTCCAAAGGCATGCCAAATATCTTTTCAAATGTTTACATTGCCAACCAGCATGAAATCCCTAAAGCTAGGCAAGGGAAGCTGTGGGAACGTGATACCAGATGCATCTTCATGCAGTCGGAAACCTGCCTCCAGGCGCATTAATATAAATCTAACTCCTTGGCCTTTCTTATTCATTCAGCATTAGCAAAACTCTTCTATAGCTCCATCAACACTATCATTATGCTGGATGACAGGTTTTAATCTCCCATTTTTCCCCCAAAATTCATGATATACTATTAACATTTTTCTGAAAGATTGATGAGTATGCCACGCAATGCACCAAGGCTTCCTCAGGATTTGTCAAATATTTTGATCCCAGCTTCTGTTACTACTGGACAAATCAGATTCAAGATTGGAATATGACCTGATCGCTGATTTTAAAGAAAGTTAGGTTAAAGTGGTAGTCATTCACTGAAACATGGTCACACGAGGCTGCAGAGTTTCTCTCAGAACAGAGTTTATGACACAAGTTTATTATATGAAAGACAAAAGCAGAAAAAAAAAGCTGTTTGGACATACATCAGAGTTAGGAAAGTCTTAAAACATTCAGCAACACATAGTTCAATCTATTCCCAACACCATCACTTTATAGCAATTCAAATCTAGAGAAATCATAACTCTACACCAAATATCAAGTTTAAATTAACTGATTCTATCAGTTCTGTGTTGTAAACTGTCAAGTCTTCTTTCAAGAATACTCACAAAACAGAGAGCTTCGACTTTCTCAGCTTCTTTTAATCTGAATATTTTTAGCCAAATACTGGAGGCCTGGAAGTTGTGCATGGTGAATTTTTCCAACTGAGATAATAGCCCTTTCCTTGAACTAGGCAAAAGTGAGGACTGCAGATGCTAGAAATCAGAGTCTAGATTAGAGTGGTGCTGGAAAAGCACAGCAGGTCAGGCAGCAACCGAAGAGCAGGAAAATCAATGTTTTGGGAAAAAGCCCTTCATCAGGAATGTTTCCATCTTTCCTTGAACTATCTTACATTCTTTTCTAGGAAAGAGACTGGTTTTGCTTCTGACCCAAGTTAGGTTTCCTCCAACAACTGCCTAAAAGTTTACTCTTCTGTTTTTTCTAAGCTAAAATTAGTCCTTGATTATTCTGAACCAAAATGCAAACTAATAGTCTTCACTGTTTACTCTCCTTGTTGTAAACCACTCCAGTACAATAGGTTTTCCAACTCCAGGAGTTCACAATCTCTCACTCTCAGAAACGTACTGAATTAGGTCATCATTCAGGAAGAACTGATCTTAATATATATAAATCACACAAGTTAAATCAAACCATGTCAGTCCATTTCCCCCCTTCCCCCTCCAAGCCTGAATACAACTTTAAAAGAGACACCAGTTTATATTTCAATGAATGACTAAAGTCTGCTTTAGGAAACAGACTCATACAATAAACTCAGAAGGTTCACGGATGGAAAATTAGAACTGTGACTACTTGGAGCTATCACTGTCCAATTCTTGCTATAGTTACTAGCTACTATTAAACTGCTCCAAGAGACCACATTTACAGACATTAAGTTAACTACTGACCCTTAATAGTTATCTGAGTAACTATTTCCAACTCTGTGTAGCTCTCCATTTACAAAAGTAAGATTCAATGGTTAATGGATGTGTGGATGTCAATACTTAATAAGATCCTGGAGGGAACGTGTGACAGATATTACAATGGCAACATTTTTGTTTCATTTATTTATAGGATGTGAACATTCACTGCCTACTTCTAATTGTCCTTGAGAAGGTTGTGCTAAGCCACCTTTCTGAACAGTTCATGTGGTGCAGGTCTAGCCACATTTCTGTTGGGTAGGGAGTCACAAACTTTTGATACAGCAATTATGAAGGAACATCAGTGTATTTCCAAATCAAGATAATGTGTAATCTATGATTCAGAGATGAAGCTGGTAACGTTCTGATATGCATATTGGTGTTGTTCTAGGTAGCAGAGCTAGTTTTTTGAAAGGCACTGTTGAAGAAGACTTAGAAGATTGCTACAGCACACCTTGTAGATGGAGACTAAGAGTTGTTAATGGGGGCAGTGAGCATTTAAGATGATGGGTTGGCTGCCAATCAAGCTGCTTGCTTTTCCCTGCAAAGTGGTGAGATGTTAATGAAAAGAATATTGCAATGTTGACTGGGCTGGGTGTTACTTTGTTATGGAAGAAAGTGAGGACTGCAGATGCTGAGATCAGAGCTGAAAATGTGTTGTTGGAAAAGGGCAGCAGGTCAGGCAGCATCCAGGGAACAGGAGAATCAATGTTTTGGGCATGAGCCCTTCTTCAGGAATGAGGAAAGTGTGCCCAGCAGGCTGAGATAAAAGCTAGGGAGGAGGGACTTGGGGGAAGGGCGTTGGAAATGCGATAGGTGGAAGGAGGTTAAGGTGAGGGTGATAGGCCGGAGTGGGGGGGGGGGGGGGGGGGGGGGGGCGGAGAGGTCAGGAAGAAGATTGCAGGTTAGGAAGGTGGTGCTGAGTTCGAGGGTTCGGACTGAGACAAGGTGGGGGGAGGAGAAATGAGGAAACTGGAGAAATCTGAGTTCATCCCTTGTGGTTGGAGGGTTCCTAGGCGGAAGATGAGGTGCTCTTCCTCCAACCGTCGTGTTGCTATGGTCTGGCGATGGAGGAGTCCAAGGACCTGCATGTCCTTGGTGGAGTGGGAGGGGGAGTTGAAGTGTTGAGCCGCGGGGTGGTTGGATTGGTTGGTGTGGGTGTTCCATAGGTGTGCCTTTGTTATGGCTAGTACCTAGCTGGATGACAGAAAGTCCACCCAATTTTATTCTATGTTTTTCGTAGGGTGTGGTATCCCTGAATAACTTGCTTAATCATTTCAGACTAGACAGGCAGGAGGCTGGAAGAAGACAGCAAGCCATGCAGCATCAGGAAATGGAGAAATCCTCACTTTCTCCTTCTAAATCTCTCCAGCTCTCTCCTTCTTTAAGACCCTCCTTAAAATGTATAATTCGATCATCCTTTTTTGTGTCTCGCCTTAATAACCCCTCATACACTCTTGGAATTGTGGTGGAGGCAGGTTCAACAGAAACATTCAAGGACCGATAGATGATTACTTGGATACAAATAATCTGCAAGGATACTGAAGGAAAAGTGGAAGACTGGCATCAGGTAATGATGCTCACTTGAAGAGCCAGTACAGACACGATGACCTGAATGGCCTCCTTCTGAGCCGTCATATTTTTGTGACTTTGTGAGACACTTAAGGAGCAGGCGTAGGTTAATGGCCAATTGGATTGTAACCTCAAATCCACATTCTCACCTCACCCAATAACCTTTCATGCCCCCACTTAATGACAACCTATCTACCTCTGCCTTAAAAACATTCAAAATCTTCCATTACTTTTACATGAAAAGAGTCCAAACTTTGTGAGAAAAAATACTTTCCCCATCTCTGTTATAAATTAGTGAACTCCTATTTTCAAACAGTGATCCCTATTTCTAGATTCTCCCATGAAAGTGGATCTGTAGAATCCCTAGTGTGAAAGCAAGCCACTTGGCTTACCAAGCCCACACCAACCCTCTGTAAGGCAAACCACCTGACACATCCCATCCTTGTAACCCAGTATTTCCCACAGCTAATCCACCTATCCTACACATCCCTGGACACTATGTGCAAGGCCAATCTACCTCACCCACACATCTTTGGACTCTGGGAGGAAGCCCACAAAGACACAGGGAGAATGTGCAAACTCCACACAGTTACCCAAGGGTGAAACTGAACCCAGGACCCTAGCACTGTGAGACAGCAGTGCTAACCACTGAGCCACTATGCCACCCTAGCAGTTTCCCCATATCTCTCCTGTCAATACCTCTCAGAATCTTGCATGTTACAATCAAGTCACCTTTTGGTCTTTTAAACTCCAGCAGATAGAAGGCTGAGGAAATGTTGACAATCTGATGCTACCTGACTTTCTGTGCTCTTCCAGCCTCCTGTTTATCTATGATAGAAGCCTGTCTAATCATTCTTTATGAGAAAACCCACTGATTGCAGGCTTTAGTCTGGTGAACCTTATCTGAACTGCTATCAACACACTTGCATCCTTTCGTGTATAGGTGAGCAATGCTGTTCATAGTGCTCCAGTTATAGTTTCACCAATGCCCTGTATAACAAATATAAGCTCCTCACTTTTGAATTCAATTCCTCTTGCAATAAATCAGAATGGGGTGGCACATGGCTCAGTGGTTAGCACCAGGGACCTGGGTTTGATTCCAGCCTTGGGCGACTGTCTGTGCGGAGTTTGCATGTTCTCCCTATGCTTGTGTGAGTTTCCTCTCGCAGTCCAAAGCTGTGCAGCTTAGGTGAATTGGCCATGCTCATTTGCTCATAATGTTAGATTATTAGTCTGGGGTAAATGTAGGGGAATGGGTCTGGGTGGGTTACTCTTCGGAGGGTTGGTGTGGACTTGTTAGGCCAAAGAGCCTGTTTCCACACTGTAGGAATTATAATTCTAGTATTCTATTAGCTTACTCCATGACTGGGCACAGTTCTGGAATTAGGCAGAGATCCTGAGGTAAAAACAACGACTGCAGATGCTGGAAACCAGATTCTAGATTAGAGTGGTGCTGGAAAAGCACAGCAGTTCAGGCAGCATCCGAGGAGCAGGGAAATCGACGTTTCGGGCAAAAGCCCATCCTGAGGTCTTGCAGTGCACTAGTGGAGCCACTGAGATTCTCAGTGTGAAGGGGCCTCTTTGGCTGACATTAACATGGAGATAGACTGTGTGTTTTTGACAAAACTACAGATAGGAATAAAAAAAACAGAAAATGATGGAAATACTCAGCAGGTCTGATGGCATTTGTGAAGAGAGAAATAAAGTTAATGTTTCAGGTCTGCGTCTTTTCATCACATCACATATCATCGGTTCTGATAAAAGGTTACAGATTCAAAAAAAGTGCCATTTCCTTTTCTTTCTGTTTCTTTAGTTTTTGTTCTTGTTTTTAATTCGAACATTTGTATTCTTCGATGGTGTCAGAGAGACTCTGTACACTTTCCATTGAACTCCTCTTCTCTTGTACTAAGGTACACACAACAATAAAATGTTTTTTTATCTAATCTAATAAGATACTTTAAAGACTTTTACCTGTAAAGAAATGAATTGCAACAGGTGATCCTGAACCTCAGTGAAGATCCCTTCTATGATAGTCACAACTACTTTGGGTAATTCATTCTTCAGCACAGTTCCTTTCTAAAAGCATTCCTGTTCTAAAACAGTACATTCCAAAAATTGTCATATACATCAACAATACAAAGTTTTGTCTACTGTATAGTACTCAGTTTCTGCACGTGTTCACACTTATTAACCTAATTTAACAGTCCCAATTACATAATACTGTTAGTGAAAGTTGAAATTCACCACAAACAATCCTATGGGGATCTTGTATTGTATGTCATATTCTTTAATGATTCCATTCTAAGTACATATACTCCTATTCACCATCAGCAAAGTGATAGAAAATCCACTATTACTACACAACATGATGAAGATCTTATCAGCTATTTATAGGTTAATTCACTACAAATGTTTCTGCTTCACCTCAATGCAAATTTCCTGTTGATCAAGGCAACTTTTGTTTTTCTTTGGTCTGCTTTGTTGTTTTGCCATCCACACTTAAATTGTTTTAATGATTGTTTTACTAATTCTTAATTAGCATATTATTCATTTATTCCAATGTATTTGTTCTTCATTTCATTTAGGAGAAAGTGAGGGCTGCAGATGCTGGAGATCAGAGCTGAAAATGTGTTGCTGGAAAAGCGCAGCAGGTCAGGCAGCATCCAAGGAACAGGAGAATCGACGTTTCGGGCATAAGCCCTTCTTCAGGAATGAGGAAAGTGTGTCCAGCAGGCTAAGATAAAAGGTAGGGAGGAGGGACTTGGGGGAGGGGCTTTGGAAATGCGATAGGTGGAGGGAGGTCAAGGTGAGGGTGATAGGCCGGAGTGGGGTGGGGCGGAGAGGTCAGGAAGATGATTGCAGGTTAGAAAGGCGGTGCTGAGTTCGAGGGATTTGACTGAGACAAGGTGGGGGGAGGGGAAATGAGGAAACTGGAGAAATCTGAGTTCATCCCTTGTGGTTGGAGGGTTCCCAGGCAGGAGATGAGGCGCTCTTCCTCCAGCCGTCGTGTTGCCATGGTCTCGCTCTTCCTCCAACCTTCGTGTCATTTCATTTAGTTAACTTATAGCCTCACTATCAAATATTGTTGGATAATCATTTGCATGAAGTGCCTTGAGATGGTTTGTTACATAAAAGGCACAAACTCCCCCTCCTACTCTATTTTGATTTAATCCCTGCCCTCCCCTTCACTTTTTTGATCACGCAGCATTGCCCTTTGGTGAGAAGGGCACTGCTTGTCACTGACCACTCGGGTGTTTCCTTTCTTCCTGGCGATCGAAATTGAATAAAGATTTGTACACCTGTTGTCTTTCACTGTGTCTCACACCTGCACACACACACACACACACACCACCATGGGTGCTAAGAAAAAGGAAAAAAAAAACATAATCAGGAGATTAGAATCTCCTCAGTTTAGACATAGGACTCCAAGCCAGTGTAGTGTGAGGAGGAAGAAGACAGAAAAAAAAGGGAAAAGAGGCACAACCTGTTGTTCTGGTTAGGTTCCTATGTGTATTACAAGGTACACTTACAATCCAAATCAAAGGTAAAAATCACACAACACCAGGTTATAGTCCAACAGGTGTAATTGGAAGCACACTAGCTTTCGGAGCGACGCTCCTTCATCAGGTGATTGTGGAGGGCTAGATCGTAACACAGAATTTATAGCAAAAATTTACAGTGTGATGTAACTGAAATTATACATTGAAAAATTGATTGTCTGTTAAGCCTTTCATCTGTTAGAATACAGTGATAGTTTCACTTCTTTCATGTGTAAATCACAAAACCCTTTTTTTTAAAAAAAGTTGCATTCTCGGGTCAGCTGTTAACAATGGTGATAGCTAGACAATATGTTGAAGGTGTTAGCCCCCTGTGTTCTCTGTCTATGACCTGATGTTTAGATTGATTCTAATCTAAAAAGTGAGATAACAGAGTTTTACATAAATTCATGCAGTTTTTGAGCTCAGAGTCAAGACATCGTCAGACTTAATCATCAAGCTGCTGTTTGTGCACATTCCTGCCAGGAGACTCTCTGTCCTGCACCATCCACTCACACCTACTGTAGCTCGTCAGCAATCACTCTGTGACATCTGTTATCCAAGTGGCCTTAGGACAGCTCTTTCTGTTGCCCCCACCCTCGATTGGCCTCCGTAAGAGATCTCTGTAGCCTTTCAGCTCCGATCAAACGGCCACAATACTGACATTCTCGAATAAAAGCACAAGACCGTGTTTGTTGGAAATCTAAAACAAAAGCCGAGAGGCTGGAGTAACTCAGCAGGTCTGACAGCATCTATGGACAGGAAACAGAATTAAAGAGGAGTCTCATGGATGGAGTAAATAGACAAGGTCTTTTTCCTGGGGTGGGGGAACTAGATGGGCATAGGTTTAGGGTGAGAGGGGGAAGAGATAAAAGAGACCTAAGGGGCAACTTTTTCACGCAGAGGGTGGTACGTGTATGAAATGAGCTGCCAGAGGAAGCGATGGAGGCTACTGCAATTACAACATTTAAAAGGCATCTGGATGGGTAAATGAATAGAAAGGGCTTGGAGGGATATGGACCAAGTGCTGGCAAATGGGACTAAATTAATTTAGGATATTTGGTCCGCATGGATAAGTTGGACCGAAGGGTCTGTTTCTGTGCTGTACATCTCTACAACTCTGTGATAGGATCATAGTGGACTTGAAATGTTATCCCTGTTTCTCTCCCCACAGATGCTGACAGACCTATTGAATTTCTTTGGGAGTCTCTGCATTTGTTACTAACATTCTTTTGTCTGCTGTCATGCTTTAAGCGTTATTTTTCTTCCAAAATGCCAAGCACCGCTACAATTGTCTCATGGCCTGTGTGTCAAATTTTAAGGACAAGTCTTAGTATTTGCATTTCAAAGGACTCTCTTTTCTTCCACAGATATTTATTTCATGTCCAGGTATCTGAGGTATACAGAAATGTCACTTCTTATAAGGTTTCTTTCTATGTTAGAAGCTTGAGTTTTTTTTTACATTAATACATTGTCGTGATTGTAACGAGGTCAGCCAGGTGGACCTCACAGAATATGGGTCCCCTGATTGGTGCTGTTAATCTAATCCAATCGGGGAGCCAGCCCTGGCTGACAGATAGAAACAGGAGTGTCTGAGCTTCTGTTCACTCTCGATAGCTGGCTCTGAAGAAAGTTGGAGCAGTGTCCAGGATTCTCCATGTGTTAATATTTGGGTGACTTGGTGTTGGGATACCAGCCTCTGTGGAGTTATTTCAGTGGCAACAAGAGGAAACATGCTCCTGAAGACATTCGTGTCCAACAGTCGGTTTGAGTTGGAGTAAGTATTTCTGGCATCATGCCGCTATTTGGGAAGCTTGACTTGTACTGTCAAAGACTGTGTCCAGAACGTGAAAGGAATGCATTATTTTTTCTGGTCAAATGACATTGAGGCGGATGAAAAGCAAAGAGTAATTCTCCTGGCAGATTGTGGACCCGCAGCGTTTTTGGTTATTAGGAGCCCAACTTTCTCTGAGGCACCAGATGCTCAAACCTGATGGATTCAGTTAAGGAATATTATGACCCCAAGCCTCTTCCAATTCTGAGACACTATCAGTTTTACTCAGCAATTTGAGAACCTGGGGAATCTGTATCAGGATTTTTGATTCAGTTAAGATGATTAGCAGAGGCAGTTACTTTGGTTGAACTCTTAATGAGATGCTGAGAGATTGTTTGGTATGTGGGATTAATGACGTAACCATGGAAAAGCGCTTACTAGGTAAAGCCTAAATGTACTTCCAACAGGCACTACAACCGGCTTTATCAAACAAAAATGCAGCAATTGGAGCATACGGGTTGCAGGCTAATCCCGGTCAAAGTGGACACCCTCGCCAATCCGACTGAATTTGGGGAACAACATTGAGTGAAGGCAATTGCATCATCTTACTCAGGATATATCCTGAGCACAAGGACTCTAGGTCAGCTCACAGCAAAACCCCAAGCCAAGCCTTGACGAATTCGTTAAAATTTTCTTCAGGATCTGAGCCAGCAAGCCATTGTAGTTGCTGCTGGTATGTGGACTCTTGACAGCAAATGAGTCCCACTGGGCCTGAATTCAGTAAGACAACTGCCTCTCTCCAGGAAAATCCACCTTTGTGTGGTTTGGACCAGTTAAATTGCTTAGCAACATCCAAATCAGAATCAATCAAAATAAATGGGTCACATTGCTCGAGTGCAGTTGATACTGGCGTGGCCATTTCAATAATTGCAAGAACAGTCTTTAACAAAATTCGGGCTAGACTCAAACTCTTAAGTTTGCACAAGATCTTGGATCCTGGGGATCCTTCACAGATTAAGGGTGCAACTTCGGTTCCAATCTCTTCAGGGTGGCATGGTAGCTCAGTGGTTAGCACTATTGCCTCATAGTGCCAGGGAGCTGGGTTCAATTCCCGCCTCAGGCGACTACTGTCTGCGTGTAGTTTGCACGTCCTCCCTGTATCCACTTGGGCTTCCTCCCGGAATCCAAAGTTGTGTAGGTTAGATGAATTGACCATGTTAAAAATTTGCCTGTAGTGTTCAGGGTATATAGGTTAGGTGTATTAGTCTGGAGTAAATGTAGAGCCGTAGGAGAATGGGTCTTTGGAGGGTCAATGTGGACTTCTTGGGCTGAAGGGTCTGTTTCAACACTGTATGCATTCTGTACCTTATGAGAGCTGCTGTGTCAGTTTCCAGTGATTGCAGTAAAAGACTTGGGCCCAAGCTCAATGGGACAAAATTAGTTGACAAAGATTCGCCTAGATTGGCTCAATATCTTTTGATTAGAAAATGGCTGCCTGAGTAAAGCCCTGATTAAATACCTGGAAGTTTTTCAGGAAGGTCTAAGGACTATCAAAGGAGCCAAGACCACTTTGCATGTTGACCAGGAAGCAGTTGCATGATTTTGCAAGGCCAGTGCGATTTGCCTTACGGGCAAAAGTAGGGGCAGAAATTGCAAGGCTGGAAAGCGAAGGAATCATCAAAACAGTTCAGTTCATAGAATGGGCAGCACTAGTTGTACTGATTGTGAAGCTTGATGAGGTCAGTTCACCTTTGTGGGGATTTTAAACAAATGGCGAACTGCTTTTCCTAGCTGGATAAATACCCAATCCCTCACATAGAGGATTTACACACAAAACTGACAGAGGCTGTCCGTCATAAAGCTAGACATGATCCCTGCTTACTTGCAGTTGCGGTTAGATGAGAATTCCCGGAAGTATGCTACACTTCATACCCATAAAGAGTCGTACCAATATACGTGACTGCCATTTGGGGTATCATTGGCCTGTACAACTTTGCAGCAGACGATGGAGAACATTCTACAAGGTCTACCCCAGGGAACCATTTACAGTTGTAAAGTCATACAGCATGGAAACAGACCATTTGGTCCAACTTGTCCGTGGCGACCAATTTTTCCAAACTAAAATAGTCCTACTTGCCTGCATTTGGCCCATATCCCTCTAAACCTTCCCTTATCATGCACCAATCCAAATGTCTTTTAAATGTTAACTGTACCTGCAGCTCGGGTTGATGTGGATTTGATTACACACTGTAGGGATTCTAAGAAATTCAGATCCACAGGCAACCACCTCAAATTAGGCATCAAAATTAAACAGTAAAACCATCTCCTACATGCTTCCTATTTAAACTAAATCCAAACTACAGCTCCACACACCTGACCCCCACAGTAAACTGTATTATAACTAAAGACCAGCCCAGAAGGGTTATCAGGCACATATAACCGAGTAATAAACACTTGAACACTATCATGGTTGAATACAATAGCAATGCACTGCTTCAAATATAGACAGTTCAAAATTGATGGAACTAGCCACAGTCATGAAAATGTTAATTTAATAAGATTTTCAATTGATAAAATCTAGTTATTAACTAACACTTCAAGGCACTGCTCACTGGAGGGACAGAACATTTGTTACAATAATGAGTTATAGCTAAGTTTGACATAAATGTTAACAAACCATTCTTAATTGTGCTATAGGCAGAAGCAACAAGAGGTAATTTGGCATTTCTTATAAATTCAATTTGCCTCATGGCCTGACTTTGGTCACATGGATCACAGATACAGGAGTAAGTCATCTGAATGATTTAGAATTTCTGTAGGTTCAATGATGTTTGCATTACTCAAAATTAATTCGCTTAAACTAATTGAATTAAGTATTACAAAACTGACTTGACTTGGCAGAAAGAAGCTTTTAACAAGTAATGGGCAAGTTGACTTCTCCTTACATTCAAAGTATAGAAGCAGCAAATGTAAAAGGATGAAGTGAATGATAAATGCTATAAGTGGTTCATTCTCTCACGTGCCTTCTGCCTAACAGCAAGTCCTTGGCTCATTGTCTGCTGATTTTTGTCAGTGGTGGTTGGCCATTCTTGGTTGAGAGCCAGGGTGAGGAGGCAAGTGTAACTCTACTTCAGCCAGAATAGGAATCAAACCCATTCTATTGGCACTATTCTGAACCACATACCAGCAATCAAGCCAACTGAGCTTATTGGCTTCCAATACAAGGTAGGAAGAGAAAGCTATTGACTTCAGGCCTGCACTCTGAATTATTTATGTGGCTGTGATGTTCACATTAATCAGTAGTGTCAGGTATGCACCAGCCTGAGTCCAGCTGCATAGTCCATTAGGTCTCAATCTCAGACTGAAGAACACATCGTCAAACCAAAGTAAAATCCTCACCAAAAAACATTTCATAGAGTTGATGTTCCAGAATCTGGTTTACAAATGGGCGTCTGGGGTACTTCGTTAAACCTGGCATTCTCAAGCTATTGGAGATGGTGAGAAATGCAGATGCTGGAGAGTCAGAGTGGATACAGAAGGGAGCTGGAAAAAGCACAGAGGTCAAGCAGCATCAGAGGAGAAGGGGAGGTGACGTTTCAGGTTGGAATCTTTCATCCAACTCCCATTCTCAAGCTATTAAAAAGTCATTCAAAATCTCAGAACAGGCAGTTGTGAATTGCAGGTGGGCACACCTTTTATCTAGATGATGTGCTAATAATAAGGAGCTTAGAGAATTTGGATATAGTCCTTTGATGTTTCTCCCAGGTGGGTGCATGCCTTAGGAGGGAAAAATGTGAGTACCGGGCACTCCAAGTGACCTGTTTGGGCTACAAAGTTGACACGACTGGGTTACACCCATTGAAATATAAAATTAGGATGATCAAAGGTGCCCCGGCCCCCACATCAATACTGGAGCTTAGGTCTCTCCTTGGGCTGGTGAATTGTTATGGAAAGTTCATACATAACCTGGCATCCATCCTAGCACCTTTAAATCAACTCTTTAAGAAAAAGGCCAGCCTTGGGAATGGTCTTGTAGCCAAACCATAGCTTTCAGGGAAGTGAAGAAACAGCTGTCATCCTCGAAGGTGTTTGCATACTATGATCCCGAGTGAGATCTGGTTTTGACATGCGATGCCTCTCTGTACAGTACTGGGGTAGTATTAGCTGATAAATGGCCCTATGGTGAGGAATGCCTAATAGTGTATGCATCCAGGGCTTGGCGAATGCAGAACATAAATATGCCCAGATGAGGGAGGAAGGTTTTGAGGTCATATTTGGAGTCAGGATGTTCCACCAACACCTTTACGGATGTAAGTTTGTAATAATAACAGACAACAAACCCAAGCTAGGTTGACTTAAAGAGAACAGGTCTGTGTTGTCCATAGCTTCAGGATGAATTCAGTGGTGGGCTCTAACACTAAGTGTGTATATTTACAAGTTGGAACCCATTCAGGAGGACAAGTAGCAAATGCAGATGTATAGAGCTGGTGGTATCGCTACTGGGAGAATCCATTTTAAATTTTCTGGACCCACTGCAGCTGACAATATCAGACTTTAGATGCAGAAAGATCTGGTCCAGGCAAAGTTGAAACAGCTAGTGGTAATGGGAGAACCTAAAGGGTAATTATGGGGAGCAAGAGTGAGTGCTCTGAGCAAAGCCACCACCTGATACTGGCTGAACTTCACCAGGATCATCCAGGGGTGTCCAAAATGAAGATGTTGGCGACAAGTTATGTCTGGTGGCCAGGACTGGATGCAGAAATAACAGTGTTGGTGAGACAGTGATCAGAGTGCCAACAAGGACAACAATTACCAGCAGCAGCTCCCCACATTTATTGGCATAGCCAGGTAAACTCTGGACTCGGTTACACATTGACTGTGCAGGTCCTTCCATGGGCACAATGTTCCTCGTCACTGTAGCACCCAGTCAACATGGTTGGAATTGCATAGAGTTCATTTGTCAAATACAGGGACAACAATAGAAAAACTGGGTGCATCTGTTGAAATACATAGACTCCTGTGTGTTGGTCATAGATAACATGCCATTGTTTACCAGCAACGAATTTGAGTATTTCCTAAAGTTTAATGGCATTCATCATATAAGGACAGGACCATACCATCCATTATCCAATGGTGTGGCAGAAAGAGCAGTGCAAATTTTGAAGACACTCTTAAAGAAGCAGCTTAAATCTTCACTAGATACCAAACTGTCCCAGTTCCGACTTTCTTGGAGGACCACCCCTCATGCAACTACAGGGATAGCTCCAGCAGCGTTGTAAATGGGGAAAGGCACCACACCGAGTTAAATCTGATCGTCCTGCAGCTGGGGTGGGGGGGGAGGGTGAAATGGCATCAGGAAGGGCAATGTCGGATGCAAGGCTCAGTTAAGCGAGAGAGATAATTTACTTCAAGGGATGAAATTTGGTGCACAAATCACGGGAATGGCCCTGCATGGATCAGAGGCACGGTCGACGCAAGGTCAGGTCCAGGGATGAATAAAGTTTGGGTAAATGTTCAGAACAAGTACATGGACCACACAAAATCTACAAACTCACAAACGGTGTGGGAACAAAACACCAGCTGCCCCTCGACAGCCTTTCTGACTGTTCCAGAACCCAGGGGCTCTCCCTCTCTGTCAAGCATTGAAGATACCTTAGAAACTGAGATGGGCATGGTGGGTATCGCAGGCTCAATGCCTTTGTTGCCTGAAAAAGATACTGAATTTCTTCCAAGATGCTCTGGGCACAAGAGGTGAGCTATTGTGCATTACACACCGCCCGTATCAGAGGCAGCGTTGGAGGAACATGACCCGGTGCTAAAACACCCCGGGAGGAGCTACAAAAAAAAAACAGCCTTTGTCCTTAGACTCAGAGGGAGAGAGATGTAGTGATTGGAATGAGGTCAGTCAGGTGGACCTCAAAGAGTATGAGTTCCCTGATTGAGGCTGTTATCTGGTCCAATCAGATTTAACAGATATAAACAGGAGTGTCAGAGGTTCTGTTCACTCTGACAGCTGGATCAGAGTCAAGAACTCTCCACGTTTGAGTAAAGGGTGAGTCGATATCAGGATACTGGCCTCTGTGCAGTTATTTCACACAGCCTATGGAATCACATTATATACAAGATGAAAATTTCAAACTGTTTGATCATGGAATTATGTTAATAGAATGCAAGACAATTCACATTTTATTCTTCAAAGGGACAAGCTCACTTGGACAGCAGTCACCTGGTTATCTCAGGTTTATCGGGCTCTGCTGTCACAAGATGAATGTTCATCAGCCACCCTTGTACAGACTGAGTCCTCTTTCCTGGTGCAGTTCACTCCCTGAGCAGTATGACGCATCTAGCCAAAACACACACAGTCACACATAGCATAGATCTGCACTTGACCCAAAGTCCCCTTTGGGTTGAAGTGAATCCTGCTAGCATCAGATCCACCAGTCAATGAGTACAAAGCAAAATCAGGTGGTCACTCAGCAGAGCCACAATCAGCAGAAGGTCAGGAAAACTAGTTTCCTCTTTCAAAAGCCATCAGAGAGAATATCCAGGAGTTTGGAAGAGTTACAATCGGAATGGTTGGGACTGCTGCCCTGCCTACCTGCTGTTGAACATCAAGTGGCCAGTATTTCAATGTAAAACAACAAAGGGACACAGGCAATTGCACTCAGATGTAGACACATGTGCACCCACACGAGTGTATAGACAAAATATGCACACATGCACTCTCAGCCAGAAATGCATGTACACCTATGTGTGTCCAAATGGATGCAGATACTAACAGACATGGACACAGATAATGCAGGATATGTTCTGAGGAAGGCTTACTTGACCTGAAACATTAACTCTGATTTCTCTCCACAGGTGCTGCTAGACCTGCTGAGCTTTCCCAACAATTTTTTAGATTAGATTACTTACAGTGTGGAAACAGGACCTTCGGCCCAACAAGTCCACACTGACCCGCCGAAGCGCAACCCACCCAGACCCATTCCCCTACATTTACCCCTTCACCTAACACTACGGACAATTTAGCATGGCCAATTCACCTAACCTGCACATTTTTGGATTGTGGGAGGAAACTGGAGCACCCAGAGGAAACCCACGCAGACACTGGGAGAATGTGCAAACTCCACACAGAGAGTCGCCTGAGGCGGGAATTGAACCCAGGTCTCTGGCACTGTGAGGCAACAGTGCTAACCACTGTGCTACCGTGCCGCCTAGTAATTTGTGTTTTTGTTTCTGATTTACAGCATCCACCATTCTTTCAATTTTCATTAAATGTAGGATAGGTCTTGATTATGCTGAAAATGTGTTGCTGGAAAAGCGCAGCAGGTCAGGCAGCATCCAAGGAACAGGAGAATCGATGTTTCGGGCATAAGCCCTTCTTCAGGAATCATAGGTCTTGACTCTGTGGTGATTGTGTAAAATGAGGGTTTGTGAGACATATATTGTTACTTTGTGTGGTGCTGTGGCTCAGTAGTTAGCAGTGCTGCCTCATAGTGTCAGGGACCGGGGTTCGAATCCAGCCTTGGGAGAGTGTCTGTCTGTGTGGAGTTTGCTTGTTCTCCCTGTGTCTACATGGGTGTTCACCAGGTGCTCTGGTTTCCTCTCACAGTCCAAAGATAACAATCTCTCCCTCAATGTCAGCAAAGCTAGAGAGCTGATTATCAACATCAGGAAGCAAGGGGGAGGATGTACCCTTATCTACATTAATGGAGATGGTGGAGAGTGATACATTCCTTGGAGTGACGATCACCAACAATCTGACCAGGACCACCCACATTGATCTGCATCAAGAGGGCACAAAACACCTCTCCTTCCTTAGGAGGCTAAAGATATTCAGCGTGTCCAAAAGGACCCTCTCAAAATTTGATAGATGCACAGTAGACAGCAATCTGACTGGATGCACCCATGGATTCCTGAATCCATGGATTCCTGAAGAAGGACTTATGCCCGAAACGTCGATTCTCCTGTTCCTTGGATGCTGCCTGACTTGCTGCGCTTTTCCAGCAACACATTTTCAGCTCTGGATGCACCCATGGCTTGATACAGCAACTGCTCTGCCCAGGACATTGAGAAATGAGGACCATGATGCCCCGACCATCACGCAAGCCAACCGCCCATCCACTGACTCCATCTTCACTTCTCGCTACCTCGGAAACACAACATCTTTAAAGATCCCTCTCACCCCGGTTACAATCTCTTCCAGCGGGCAGAAGATACAACAGCTTAAACAAACATACCAACGGGTTCAAGAACAGCTTCGTCCCCGCTGTTGTTAGACTGTTGAATGGACCTCTCAAATTTCAGATCTAATGTTGATCTTGATATGGAGATTTACATATGAAAGAAGTGAAACTAACATTGTCATTCTAACAGATGAGTGACTTAAAGATATTTTTCAATGTATAAGTTCAGTTACATCACACTGTTAACTTTTGCTAAAAATTCTGTGTCTTACAATCTTATTCTCCACAACCACCTGATAAAGGAGCAGCGCTTAGAAAGCTAGTGCTTCCAATTAAACCTGTTGGACTATAACCTGGAGTTGTGTGATTTTTAATTTAATGTTGATCTTGCTTTTTGTACACTTCCTGTGCAGCCATAAGTTTGTATTTCCTGCTCTGTTTAATCACCCTATGATCTTTGTCTGTTATGATCTGCTTATACTGCAGTGTACTTAGGTACATGTAACAATAATAAATCAAATCAAAAGATGTGATATGAGGTGGAATTGTCCTGTCGTGTCCAGCGATGTGCAGGCCAGGTGGGTTTGCCATGGTAAATGCGGGGTTACGGAGATAGGGTAGGGGGTGGGATGCTCTTTGGAGGGTCAGTGCAAACTCGATGGGCCAAATGGCTTCTTTCTGCACTGTAGGGTTCTATTAAATCTCTCCCCACTACTATTTCCACTAATGCCACTGGCAGAGATGTAAAATAGGCTGTTGATTTGCAGACGCATGCACATACAAAAACATGAGCGTCCACATGCCTAAAGATGGACAATCCGCTTGAAAAGGCTTCAAATTACCAACAACAGAATAAATTCTCTGAAGAACATTGGAGCAATTTTCACCCGCCTCCAGCTGTTTGCATGAATGACGGGGAAGCTGTGTTAATGACTGACTACCCCCAGCCTATTTATTTTTCAATCGATTCAAAACTAGTAGCTGAAGTGCGATTTTCAGCCCAGCTTCTAATTTGCAAATTTTCCATCAGTCACCACTTAGTAACAAGTAAGAGCTGACCTGTGTCGGGAAGTGTAAGAAATGTGCTCAACGTTTTGGAATAATGTGCGAATGTTTCAAAGGGGAGTTGTGAGATCTAATTCGCAGCTGTCTCTGGCATCTCCTTTTCTTTCTACTTTTTATTCGAGGGACGCTAAGCGATGGAAGAGTCTTCCATCTCTCCTGCTTTTCACATTTCTGACGAATTTACATGAGAGTTTGCCAAACGAAAGGGGTGAACAGAGAAGGGTTTCACAGAAATGACCGGGAAATCTGATAGCTGTCAATTTGGTGTTACAAATTCCAGTTCCCCAAGTCAGGCGCAATTCCACAAGGAATTTAAGCCACATCTCAGCCTCCTATCAACAACTCCCTTGATTCATGTGCCCCCCTGACATGGAAATTCAATAACAACATTGCTGCCAGATTGACGCTTAAACCTTGTGACAGTCAATTTTCACAAAGTCTCATTGTTCAGCATTAAATCAGGCCTTGCACAGTCAGAAAAGATAATATGCTTCTTGTGAATAGGACGGGTGTATTCGAAGCAGCCTGGTTTGGAGATAGATTAAGCTGCTTTTGCTCCATGGGACTTTGCGCTACAGTTTCGGGACACATCATCACCTCACAGTCTCACTAACCATTCTAAGTCTGTCCAAGTCGCCCTGGGCTGGATTTTGACACCATTGGCTATTCCTCGCTGTGACGACACTGCATTTATCCAAAAGCATTTTTGTGCCTTGCACATTTACCAATGAACTGCATTCACTATCTTTGGAGGAAGCGTGGCAGCCAATTTGCATGAACAGCAAACTCCCACAAACAGCCGTGTGACAATAACCTGAAAGAAAACCCCCAAACAACTGCGGGATACTGGAAATCAGAAACACAAATTACTGGGAAAACGGTCTGGCAGCATCTGTGGTTAGAAAGCAGAGCTAAGTGTTTCAGGTCCGATCACCCATCTTCGGAACCGTTCTGTTTTTTTTTGACGAGATGATCTGCTTTGTTTCTGTTTGATGTTGATTGATGGATAAATGTTGGCCGGGAACCACAAGCTAACTATCCTGCAGGTCTTCAGAGTAGCATCAGGGGATTGTTATGTTGGTGTGTTCTGCAAACACCAAAACCTACAACGGCAATTCCCTCAGTGAGTGCACCGGAGCATTAAACTGGATCTTTGCTACTCGAGGCTTTAAACCAACAACCTTCAAACTCCACCACACCCAATTGAGCCACGGCTGGAGCACAAAGAGAGGAGGGACAGTAAAATAGACCTGAGTTTTCTTCAGTAGACTCTTCATAAAAGGACATAGCACGGGAACAGGTCCTCTTGATGCTGTGCTGAACATGGCGCCAAATTAAACTAATCCCTTCTGCCTGCCCTTGGCCCATATTCCTCCATTCCTTGCATATTCAGGCGCTTCTCTAAAAGTCTCTTAAATGGTCTTATCGTATCTGCCTCCACCACCACCCCGCCTGGCACCATGTTCCAGACTCTGACCACCCTCTGGGTAAAAAATTTGCCCCTCACATATCTCCTTTGAACTTTCCCTCTCTCACCATAAATGCATGCCCCCAAGTATCAGCTTTCATACAGTTCTTATTCATGTGCCCTGGTGATGGCTCAAAGTGTCTTGCAAATCATTTTGAAAACAATATTGCTGCTAATTTATGGGTATGTGACAGTGTGGAGCAGGAAAAATTCTATCCCCTTTTGTTGAGATTAATTGTCCTGCTATATAAGTATTGGATGCCAGCTTTCACATACAATATATCAGAACCCCTTTTAGTACAGATTTTGCGCTTTCCCTGTGACTGGGGCCGAGAGAAGAACCTGGAGATCATTGTTAAAAATCACACAACACCAGGTTATAGTCCAACAGGTTTAATTGCGAAGTCGATGGGCTGAATGGCGTGATTTCTGCTCCTATGTCTTATAGCCTTCTGGTCACTCAACCCATCCTTCTTACTAGCCACCATTGGAAGATTGTTGGCAAAGTTTATGTGGTATGGGAGGCGATGGTGTAGTGGTATTATTGCTGGACTGCTAATCAGGAAACCCAGGCAATGTTCTGGGTTCAAATCCCACCACTGCAGATGGTGGAGTTTGAATTCACAAAAAAAATCTGGACTTAAAAACCTAATGGTGACCATGAAACTGTTGGAAAATGGTTGGGAAAAATCCATCTTGTTCAATAATGTCCTCTAGTGAAGGAAACTGCCATCCTTACCTGGTCTGGCTGACATGTAATTCCAGACCCACAGCTATGTGGTTGACTCTTAATTGCTCTATGGGATGGGCAATAAATGCTGGCCTAGTTGTGATGCCCTCATCCTGTAAATGAATTTTTAAAAAAAATCAGACTCCATGGTGAGCCACCAACTACATACCAATGGTATCACTGATTCCATCCATTTCCATCTTCATAATCACACAACATCTTTAATGCAGTAGCTCATCTGCTACTGAAACCCTCATCCATCTTTGGCTATCTCTGAATTTGATTCTTGCAGAGCACTCCTGGACAGCCTCCCGTCTTTCTTGATGTCTACTGCCCATATTCTAGCGTTCATCAAGTCCCGTGCACCCATCACTCCCATTCCCACTGATCTACATTGCTCCCAGTTAAGCAATGCTTTGATATCAAAATTAGTATTTTTGTTTTCAAACGACCCATCTCTCCCTATTGTTGGAACTTCCAACCATACAAATCTGAGGTATCTGTTCTCCTCCTTTCTTGGACATTGTTGATTGCAATAATTTCATCACTGGTGTCCATGCTTTCCATTACTGAGGGCTTCAGGTCTGAATTTCACCCTGCAAACCACTCCACTACCTCTCTCTCCTCTAAGACATTCCTTAAGATCCAACTCTTTAGCCAAGCTTTTGATCATCTGCCCTAATATCTCATTGACAGATTTTGTTTTGAAAAGTGCCTTGGAATATTTTACTGTGTTAAATGTGCTTTATAAATGTACTTCTATTTGTAAACAGCACACAGAGCAAACCACAGTTATAATACCATGTCTGATACAAAAAAAACTAAAGTGCCTCACAGGGGCAGAATAAAACAGGTACTGCAGTATGATGAAGTTGGGTAGAATTGGGAAGATTAAATATTAACCAGAGTCAGAGAGAACACATTTCAGAATCCTCAAAGAATTCCAGGAAATTACTTATAATGTAATCGATATTTTTCAAAACTTCATAACCACTGCAATACTGCCTGAGGATTTCAGGATTATAACAATATTTCCATATTCAGAAATAAAAAATTAAGGTGCAAGTTTAATTAACCACAGGCGTCTTAGCCTGACACTACATTAACAAAGGTGCATGATAGCATTTTACAACAGTAATAATAATGATGTAAAGGATGTGCCAGGGTAGCAGTTTTGGGTTCTTGATGCGAATTCAAATCACAATCTGCCAAACTCTAAGACTGAACTGAAGTAACATAGTGAGTTACAAAAACAGAAATTGGTGGGAAGACTCAGTAGGTCTGGCAGTGTCTGTGGAGAGAAAGCAGAGTTTAGGAGTCTAAAGAAGGGTCACTGCACCTGAAACATTAACTCTGCTTTCTCTCCACAGATGGTGCCAGACCTGCTGAATTTTCCCAGCAATATCAATTTTTGTTTCTGATTTCCAGCATCCAGTTGTTTTTTGTTAAATATGGTAAAGCGTAAGCTTTTAGGCAAAATACGATTTTGACAGTTATGAAAAAAACCCAATGGATTCACTGGCACATTACAGGGGAAGAGAGTCTGCCAATGCTTATCCTGTCTAATATGAAAAGAGTTTTCAACCACACACTTGTAAAACTACTTAAGAAATAGGCCTACTACCAATGACTCAGCAATTCCTATCAAAATATTTGTGGGTAACATGGGACATGGTGTTCCTAATGCAATATTATGAAATTTAATGATGATATAAAGTATATAGGCAGTGTATGTATTATAATTTGACATGTGGGCTGATGAGATGACAAATCTTTATTCAATCTCCTGTTGTATTCGGAAAGACTTGGTTCAGTTGTGAAGAAGCAGTTGAGGTAAAGTGGATGCTTATCAATGAGAGTAAGTAATGAGTAATACTCACAGAACTTGAAGCCATGCTTAATAGAAAGAAGGAAAGATTCTGGGAATGATCATTGGTCGTTGAAAGCATTCATAAGTGACGAGCAGTTGTCAGTAAAGTAAATATTGTAATATGATTTAGCTGAAAGGTATTGGACTGGAAGTCAATGCAAGTAAAATGGACATTGTCTAGATTAAAGGATTAACTTCACGAGATCCCTCATTCATACTTTCTTTCCCTCCAGACTTGAGTATTACAGTGCATTCCTGGCTGGTCTTTCACTTTCTAAACTCCAGAAACTTGAACTCATCCAAAGTTCTGTCCTAACGCACAGGTCCACTTCAACTGTCATTCTGGCGCTTGCTGACACAATTTGGTCAAGCAATGTCTTGATCTTAAAATTCTCATCCCTGTTTCCCAATACCTCCATGACATTGCTCCTCCTTATTCTTGTGATCTCCTTCAGTCCCATAACCCTGTAAGATATCTGTGCTTCTGTAATTGCAGCTTCTTGACCATCACTGATTTTAATTGCACATTGGTGGCTGTGCTTTCAGTTGCCTAGCCTTCAAGCTCTGGGATTCCTGACTCAAACATCTCCCCCTCTTCTATCTCAAGCTCCTTAAAACCAACCTCCTTGAACATGTCTTTGGTCATACAGTCAGAGATTCACACAGCATGGAAACAGAGCTTTTGGTCCAACCAGTCCATGCCGACCATAATCCCAAGCTAAACTAGTCTTATCTGCCTGCTCCTGACCTATATCCCTCCTAACCTTTCCTATTCATGTGCTTATCCAAATGTCTTTTTAAACATTGTCATTGTGCCCATGGGCTCCAGTGAAAAAGGTCCCAGCTTTCCCAGCCTCTTTTCATAACTCTAATTTTCCATATGAGGCAACATCCTGCTAATTCTCTTCTGAAACCTCTCTAGCTTAATAATATCCTTCCTAAAACTGGGTGACGAGAAGTGGACACAATATTCCAGAAGAGGCTTCACCAATGTCCTGTATAACCTCCACATGACGTCCCAACTCCTATACTCAAAGGACTGAGCAATGAAGGCAAGCGTGCTAAACACCTGTTTAACCGCCCTATCTATATGTACGCAGACCTCTTCTGATTTAATACATCCCCTTGTGTGGTTCGGTGTCTTGTTGTTTTATGATGCAACTGTGAAACGCTTTGGGATGGTTCATTACATTAAAGGTGCTATATAACTTGTTAACATTTCATAGCCCTACCTCCAAAGAATAACGAGACACCAGATAATTGTGGCAAGGATGTCTCCTGTCTTTGGTGGCTAAATTATGAAGAAAGCCTCTAACAAATACATGTATTCTTGTTCTGGAGGATAGAAGAATACTAGGAGACAGGTCAATCATCATCAAAAGATAATGAGTCCAGTATGGGAAAAGGCAGACTTGAATTTTTGAGTGGTGCTTTATCATGTCTCTCTGAAATGTCATGCTATGTCATGTTTTTTGCAAACAACTCCAAGGGCTCCACAATTACTTGGAAATGTGAGGACTATTGTTGTAAAGGCAAATGGAACAGTTGCCATGCACTCCAGCAAAACTTACAAACAGCAGGGCGATAAATGATTAATCAAATTTCAGTTGATGTTGGTTTAGGAAGGATGGTGGCCAAGACACAAGGAGAAAGCTCCTCTCTCCTTCAAAGTGTCTGAAGTGACCAACAGGATCTTGGTTACGTGACTCATCCAAAAGACTCTAAACAATAAGGCTAGTGTCCATTGTGGCTCAGTTGGTTATGCTCTTGTCTGAGTCAGTATGTTGTGGTTCAAGTCTTGCTCCAGGAATTGAGCACAACAATATCATCAATGCCAATACTCCACTGAGCAAGTGCTACACTGTCAAAGGTGCTGTCTTTTGAAGAAAGACATGAAGCCGAGGTTACATATTTGTTGCCCAGAACTGATAGCCCTTGAACCAACTAGCTTGCTAGGTCATTTCTGAGGGTATTTGATAGTTGAGCATATTGCTGTGGAGCTGGGAGTCACATTGCAGAACCCCCAGTAAACAGACAGATCTCCTTCCCTAAAGGACATCGGTGAATCAGATAGATTTTTATGACAATCGATGATGTTTCACCATCTCAATTACTGAGACTGGTTTCAGTTTCAGCTTTATGAATTGAAATTGCATTTTCACCAGCTGCAATGGTGGGGTTAGAACATGAATCCCCAGGTCTCTGGATTACTAATCCATTAGCACCAAACTTCCTCTGCTGCAAAAAGAGTCTGTGCCACTAATCTGAAGAACAAGTGAGTTATAGAGCATAGAGTCATAGATCTGTACAGCATAGAAACAGACCAATTGGTCCAACTCATTCATGCCAACTAGAGATCCTAAGTTAATCTAGTCCCATTTGCCAGCATTTGGCCCATATCCCTCTAGAACCCTTTTGATTCATATATTCATCAAGATGCCTTTTAAATGTTGTAACTATACCAGCCTCCACTACTTCCTCTGGCACTTCAGTCTATACACATACCACCCTCTGTGTAAAAACGTTGCCTCTTAGGTCCCTTTTAAGTCTTTCCCCTCTCACCTTAAACCTGTGCCTTTAGCTTTGGACTCCCCCACCCCGGGGAAAAGACCTTGGCTATTCACCCTATCCATGCCCCTCATGATCTTATAAATCTCTATATTATCCATAGTGTCCAGGCCAATGATTTTTTTCCCATCGCTTTCTTGAAAACAATTTATCTGGTGTTTGTCATTGCCATTTGTGGGAATTTACTACGTGCAAATTGGGGCTGCTGTGTTTCCTGCAGTACCACAATGGCCATTTTTTCAAAGTATTGTAAACCACTTTGAGACATCTGATGGGTGCTATATAAATGTAAGTCTCGCTTTGCTTGTTACTGCACTGGATTGTCAGTGTCGATGATGTACGCCAAGACCTGCAGTGCAAAGGCAACTTTCATGGTTTTAATTTTAGAGATGAAGGAACTGACCGAGATAAACCTAAGATTCACAAGACTCAGGCAAAATCGCAGTTTGAAAATAAAACCTCTCCCGCCTTCCATAGCACGGTGAACGTTCAGACTAAACAATACAAGCAGAAAGTACTGGAGAATCCCAACAGTATCTGTGGAGAGTGAGATGGAGTTAACTTTTCAAGTTCAGTGATGACCTTCCTTCGAAACGAAGGGGCAATTCTGAAGAAGAATCACATTGGACTTCAAACTTTCACTCTTGTTTCTCTCTCCATAGATGCTGCATGCCCTGTTGAGTTTCTCCAGCACTTTCTGTTTTTACTTCAGATCTCCTGCATTGTTTTGCTTTTATCTCTGAGAAAGGAATTGATCCAGCATAAATCGGTAACTTTATAATTGATAACTGTACAAAAAATAATCATTTTCCACACAGCTTCTATTAGTAAGAGTGATATTATGTGGCAGAATCCAATTTCATTATTGCATACTTCATAAACTCACATTTTTGACTTCAGTTCTTTGTCACTGAATTCTTGCCAGAAAGAGGGGGGGAGCTATACAGCTCAGCACAGATGGATGGATTAAAGATGCAAGCCATTCGTTCCAGTAATGGTCCCCACTGCTGATTAAATCCAGATTTTCTCACAGTGGAAAAGTGCAGCCTATAAAATATTCTGACAGGTAAGTTCTTCATAGTAACAAGAAAAAACAGCTCACCATTTGGGCCTGCTTCCATCAGTCAACGGCTGATCTGCACAGCTCAATATTATAGTACTTGCTCTATATCTTTTCATCCCTTTTACCCCATCTACCGGCCTCAGGCTTGAAATCTCCAGCTGAACCACCGACCACCGCCTTTTGAGGGGGAGAGTTCCACATTTCCTTATACAGCACACAGTGATACATCCAAAATCTGTGCTGCGATTCGGATGATCCTTCCACGGTTATTTGTGATACATATTGAGGCAAGGTTTATGCACTGGATTTTAATCCAGAGTCAAATTCAGTGCAAGGAGTACTGAGAGAAAGGTGGTGGGAAGGTGACGAGCTTTTTGTTGGGCAGGGCTGGACAAGTGTTGTCCCAAAAGCCCTGCAACATGTCACTGAATGGCTGCGTGAAGCTTACTTTGACTGTGGTCCCAGCCCACTTTGAGATAATGAAAACCTAAAGTGTAAGAAATAACTCAAAGTGTTTGTGTATGTTATTTGAGATGATTTAATATTAACTGTGTTCCTCAGTATTACAAGAAAAGGATGTAAAGTACAATTCTTCTGTGCTGGATGATGTAAGTCTTTGCTGTTGATTCTCCCTGTGCTTCATTAGTTATACCAATAAGATGATGGGCCGAGCTTGTGGTGTAGTGGTACTGTCCCTTCCTCAGCCAGAAGGCCTGGGTTCAAATCCCACCTGCTCCAGAGGTGTATCATAGCATTGTTGAACAGTTTGTTTAGAAACTATCTATCAGGCGTTGGAAGCATGGACTGGACATTTTAGAGCAGGCTTTAGCTCAGTAGTCTTCGTGTCCAGTCAACTACGGGTGCTACCTGGCGCTTCATCCCTTCAGTTACTTTCTCAGGGCGGCACGGTGGCTCAGTGGTTAGCACTGCTGCCTCACAGCACCAGGGTCCCAGGTTCAATTCCAGCCTTGGGTGACTGTCTGTGTGGAGTTTGCACATTCTCCCTGTGTCTACGTGGGTTTCCTCTGGGTGCTCCGGTTTCCTCCCACAGTCACAAAGATGTGCGGGTCAGGTGAATTGGCCATGCTAAATTGCCCGTAGTGTTAGGTGCATTAGTCAAAGGGAAATGGGACCGAGTGGGTTACTCTTCGGAGAGTTGGTGTGGACTGGTTGGGCTGAAGGGCCTGTTTCCACACTAGGGAATCTTATCAAACCTAAAAAAAAAGTCCATATACGCACAGAAACTGGTGTCATGTCTGCATTGAGCAGAGATGTAAATTATACAACAGACCCTTACTGGCTGGCAACTTCTTGGAACTGATTTACTAGGCAGATGTTTCTAAGAGCTAATGGGATGAAACAAGGGTTTGTTGGGAGAGGTTGCATCCAGAAAGTGGGTTGTCTAGAACATGGAGGAAAAGGTGCAGTCGTGTTCTGGGGGTCTGAATCACAGGGGAGAGTCCCATGTTTCAGTAAAGGTTATATTGGTGGTTGGGGTAGTGGGAGCAGACTGTGCACAGAGGACTGGTGGTTTGTTGCATATTGCTGGCATTGGAGGAAGGATACCTGCTTGCTCCTGGCCCACAAGTAGTGCTGTAATAGCACTTGCCTCTTGGATTCAGCATTTATTGTTTAAATGACCGAACCCTTGGTGGGAGTGGGTTGATCATCTGTTCCTTCCTCTGCCTCCATCATAATTGGCAGTCAGCAGGTTCATTTCCTATTCCAAACACTTGGCATTTCAATCTCTGAAACAGTACTAAATCACACCTTTCTGGAATTTAAGGTTCAATCCCATTTCACTGTAAGCAACTAGAAGAAACAACTAAAAAGTTACAATTTCACAATTCTTTAAATTCTGTCATCATTTTTGTCCAAACTACCCCAGTAAGACCCATTTAATTGCTTGAATCCATCATAGAACAAATCTTTGGTTTGGTTTGTACTGTCAGCCATGCTGTTATCAGTAACAGTGGCTGTGTGCAGTTTAAAGACATCAGCTGAGATACCCAATGTTCCATCGTGTTGCATGCGTTACAGTGATGGCACATGATTGTTGGCTCTTGGTATAACTCAGAAATCATTAACTTTCAGGTACTTGCCATTTTATGGGAGCTTTACAGATACGTTAGTGGCTGGGAACAAGTTCAGCTCTAGCCACGCCAATGTTGGAGCTGCCTGATCACAGGAAGCAACACTGAAACTCCCAACAGCCAAGCTCTGCACATGCCAGCATTTCTGAATATGTTATTAACATTCTCTGAAAATACGCCACCTTTTCAGGAGTGATTTAAGCAATTGAGAAGGCAGGCAATGTTAACTTGACTTTTCCCTTTACTTGGCTATCTTATCCTTGCTTCACATACTCTCTTTAAGCTCTTTCTTCCTACCTTTTTTCCTTATTTTTAAATTATTTAAAATGGCGCTGGATCATGGTGATATTGGAAAAACTTTTCACTGTGTGTTACTGTTTTTTTTCATGGCAAAGTACACGAGATAATAAATCATTCAATTCAATTCAACTCAATTCACAGGAATTATTAAATGCTCGCATGACACTCAGCAGTTAAAGCTGAACGGTATTTAGCAAAAAATAGTCGTAAGTTATGAAATAACCATCCCTGAAGAAGAAAGAAAGCTGTGCATTATTGAGGCATCTTTCACAGCTTCAGCATATTCTGAAGTAATTTACAGCAAAATTGGCACTCATTGAAATGTAGACACTGTTGCAGGTAGCCAATTGTACCCAGCAAGCTCCTAAAACAGTGATAATGATCAGATAATCTGTTCACTTAGTTATGTTGATTGAGAGATAAATATTTGCCAGGACACTGGCCACACTCCCATGTCTTTCTTTGAAACATTGCCACTGGATTGTTTCTACATTCATCTGAGGAATTTGATGACAGTCTGAACTCAATGTCTCATCTGAAGATATGATTTGGAGATGGGGTGGGGTGGACAAAGTTGAAAATCACACAACATAACACCGGGTTATAGTCCAACAGGTTTAATTGGAAGCACACTAGCTTTCGGAGCGCTGTTTCTTCATCAACCACCTGATGAAGGAGCAGCACCTCGAAAGCTAGAGCTTCTAATTAAACCTGTTGGACTATAACCTGGTATTGCGTGATTTTTAACTTCGTCTCAAGACGGTAGCTCACTCAGCACTGCACTGGAATATCAGGCTAGATTCTTATGCTGAGGTCTCTGGTCAGGGACTTGAACATTTCAGTTTAGACGTGAGAATTTGGCCAATTGAATCTCACTGCTGTGGATGGAGGCTTTCTCATTCTAATTTATAATATCATTCATTGGACAAATCTGGAACAATTTAAACTCCACTGAGACCATCTCTGCCACCTCCTCTAGCTTATGTCCAATGGTCCTCCAATTCTGTTATTCTTCACTTACAGTTATCGAGGCATACAACACAGAAACAGAGCCTTTGGTCCAACTAGTCCATGAAAAACAAAATTCCAAACTAATCGAGTCCCACCTGCCTGCTCCTGGCCCATATCCCTACAAACCTTTCCTATTCATGTACTTATCCAAATGTCTTTTGAACATTGTAATTGTACCCACATCCATCACTTCCTCTGGAAGTTTGTCCCAGAGGCGAATCACCCTTTGTGTAAAAAATTTGCCCCTCACGATCTTTTTTAAATCTCTCTCTTCTTACCTTAAAAAAGTGTCACCTAGTCTTGAAATTCTCCCATCCTAGGGAAAAGACAATTACAATTAACCCTATGTATACCCCACATAATTTTATAAACTTCTATAAGGTCAACTCTTGATCTCCTATGCTCCAGTGAAAAAAGGTCCCAGCTTATTCAGCCTTTCTTTCTAACTCAAACCTTCCCGACCTGGTAGCATTCTGGTAAATCTCTTCTGAACCCTCTCCAACTTAATAATATCCTTCCTATAACTGGGTGACCAGAACTGGGCACTATATTCCAGAAGATGCCTCACCAATATCCTGTACAACCTCAACATGACTTCCCAACTCCTATACTCAAAGTACTGAGGACTGCAAGTGTGCTCAATGCCTTGCACATCTAGTTCTTCAGGTCCCATCCCTATTTACCTCCACCCACCCACCACCACCACCACCACCACCGGATCAACCTCCTTAATCAGACATTCAAGGGTGGGTTTTCCCCACTGAGATTGGAAGTTCAAGTCAGGAAATCCCCCAACTCGGCAGACCCATCCTCATTCAAATAGTACCTGCACACTCTAATTCTGCTGCAGGGGAGTGCTGTAGTAAGGTTGGGGTTGTGAAAGCCTGATCAATTTGAGCCCATGGAAGTCAGAAGCAGTTCAGATTAGGTCACTGAGGCCTGCTGATTGAACGGCCTGCTTCTAGAACTTTCTCCAGTTGTAGTAAAAGTTGTTTGACAGTCTAGTCCTCACCTTCCCCACACACTGCTAATGCTACCTTCATATTTCTGCTTTGACTGATTGATACTTTTAAGAGGTTATAAAAAGTTGCTCTTTCTTTGATATTTTCTGTATATTTATTTGGACTAGATTGAGAAGAGTTAAAAGATGTAAAGTCTTTTATTCTAACTATTAATGGCTCTGGAGAAAGTGAGGATTGCAGATGCTGGAGATCAGAGTCGAGAGTGTGGTGCTGGAAAAGCACAGTAGGTCAGGCAGCATCCGAGGAGCAGGAGAATCAACGTATCGGGCATTTCCTGATGAAGGGCCTATGCCCGAAGCGTCGATTCTCCTGCTCCTCTGATGCTGCCTGACCTGCTGCGCTTTTCCAGCGCCACACTCTCGACTATTAATGGTTCTGCCTGACATTTCTATCCAGTTGGAAGAAGAGCAGTTTCTGAGGAGTTTTTCAGAATGGTTTTTTAAAAGTGCACTCCAAGACTTGCCTTTGTTGGTATGTGCTCATTGATTCTCCATGCTGGGTGAGTGGGCACAAAGGGTGCAGGGAGCCACAAAGGAGCATCAGGGACATGGAAATGGGCTGGAGACCAGGAAGAGGACATGAGTAACAGCAAGACATTTAAAACATAGTGTCGCCAAAGGAATCTGGACTTCACTGGCTGGGCCACCGTTCATTCCCCGTCCCGAGATGCCCCCTTGAGAAGATGGGGGTGAGCTGCCTTCTTGAACTGCTACAGTCCATTTGCTTTAGGTAGACCTCCAAAGCCATTAGGGAGGGAATTCCAGGATTTTGCCCCAGCGACACTGAAGGAATGGCGATATATTTCCAAGCCAGGGCTTGAAGGGGAACTTGCAGTCGGCGGTGTTCCAAATGTCAGTCAGTCATTTGTCAGAATACAAAAATGTCAGTCAACAACGTCTGTGTCACAAGCACACTGAAACGTGGACTACAAATGCTAGAGAGGACAGAAGACTGAACACCTTCCACATGAGAACTATCCACCCTACCCTGGGCATATCCTGGTAAGACAGAGTGTCCAATGCGGCGGCCCTATCTCACTCGGGACTTCCCACATGTACACTCTGCTCAGACAGTGGAGACTCCGTGTGAAGGATGACCACATCCCAAAGGATATCCTCTATGAAGAGCTCGTTTCCAGGAAGAGACCCACTGGGTGTCCCCAGCTGCGCTACAAGGACGTCTGCATGAGGGACTTGAAGGTGCTTGATATCGTTACGGAGTCCTGGGAAAAGCTTGCAGCTGACCACACGCAATGGAGAAGGAACCTGAACCAACACCTCAAAACAGGGGAAATGAAGCCGAGGAGCACTGCAGCAGACAAATGGGCACGAAGGAAGGAGTGCAGCAGCTCCAGCACATCAACGACCACAGACAGATGTGACCTCTGTGACCAGGTTTGTCACTCCAGCATTGGTCTCTTCAGTCACAAGTGACGTGCTTCAGGGAAATAGAAAGTTAGAACAACGAGGATGCAACCCATGGTCAACTATGTCCGAAAGGGGCCTCACTCACTCAGGTGTTCCCATGTACCTGCGGCCCTTGTCCTTCTCAATGGTATTCGTTGTGGTCATTTCCCAATTCTACTATGTTCACAACATCTTTGAGTGACCATGAACCGTGTGACGTTGAGAAATTGGACTTACCCTGTGAAAAATTGCCAGGTGTTAGTAGGGCTTTCATTTGCCTATCCCATCCCCAATTGCATTACCCAGCTATTGGCTCCTTACTTATCTTTCTCCCATGTTGGCAAAAATTGCTAGGAAAGGGAATGGGAATCCTAGATTCGGGTCGCACCTGCCATTTTTAAAGGACTCTGGCAATGGCTGGAGACAGAGCAATTCTTGATTTCAATAAAACAAGGATTACCTCTTTACAAACCTCCTGACCTCGTCCTTAGCAAACTCCCTGCTGCGTGCACCCATTGCTGCTTTCACGTACCACGTGCTTTTTCTTTAAATCCTCTAGTCTTTTAGTTATTCATTTGTGTGTTGACAGTCAGCAAACAATGTCACTGGGGCAGTATGGTAGTTCAGTGGTTTGCACTGTTGCCTCTCAGCATTGGGACCTGTGTTTGACTCCATCCTTAGGTGACTGTCTCTGCCGAGTTTGCATATTCTCCCTGTGTCTGCGTGAGTTCCCTCCAGGTGCTCTGGTTTCCTCCCACAGTCCAAAGATGTGCAGATTAGGTGGATTGGCCATGGTAAGTTGCCCACAGTGTCCAGGGATGTGCAGGCTACCTGGATTAGCCATGGGAAATGCAGGGTTATAGGGTGGGCATGGGTAGAATGCTGTTGTGTTAGTGTGAGTTTGATGGGCCAAATGGCCTGCTTCCACACTGCAGGGATTCTATGTACAAGGCAATTACAATCCCAGGAGCAATGATACATTCTGGGAAACGATAACACGAGTTGCAGGAATTTCTAATGGAGCAGAGACGGTAGGTGCAACTGTAACCCAACTGACTGGTCAGAAAGCTGCAGGGATCACGTGCAATATTAACTCTCCAACTCACTTTACTTTACTCCCAATTGGAAAGTAAAATACTAAAGTAATTATCTCACATATGCAGCTATTCAGCCCATCGCTGTCATGCCAGACGATTGTGCAAAGCTAAAATGAACTTTCCATACAATCCAAAGGCTTCACCGTTTCTGATTCATGTTAAAATTACACCCAAAATCTCTGATTAGGGCACAATCAATCTTCCCTTTTCTATAGCTTGATTTGCATGTTTAGCTTGTTGTGAAGAAGTACCATGTTCATTTTGAAATGCTGCTTTTCATGATATTCAAAATCGCGAACACTATTGAGTTACCTAGGATTGCTTCATCAACGAATCTAAGGGTATAGGAAAAAAATAGGAAAGCAGTTGCCATAATCAGGTCAGTCATGATCTTATCGAGGGGCAGGCAAGCTTGAGGGGCTGAAGGGCCTAATCCTGCTCACAGCAAGCCTCAGGCTGGTCGCTACATCTGAGTCAATGCACCCAATACCAGCTCTCAAGCAAAAGACTTTTAAGTTAAAACCAGAGTAAGCCATGCCAGGAAGAGAAAAGGATCCACTGCAATTAATTAGTTTCTTCCAAAATAATTACATTGAAGGCTTTAAATTAACTGATGAATCAAATGCGTATTTGTAGGTTGCTTTGTTTTTCCCTCCAGTTCCTTAATCATCTCTTTAAAATAAGTATAGTGGCACCACCTGTCGAGATATAAAGTTGTTTTTGGGACAGTTTCACAAAGACATGGTCCTTCACTTTCAAGTCTAATAATCAGTTTGACCATCAATGCAGAAAGGTTAGGGTCTGAGCTGAGTAACCTTCCCTGCCCCCGTGCATGTGGATGCTGCCTGACCTGCTGTGTTTTTCCAGCACCACTCTGATCTAAATTGCAGTGAAATTGTCCACTTGCTTCATGCTAATTAACATCCAACAATTGGTCTAAGAGTGAACTGAAGTCCCTGGATATTAGGCATGTATCCTGAATGCTCCTGATGGTATGATGGAAGTGGGAGATAGCATGACTTCATAAGTTGTGTTCTACTGCCGAACTATCTGTCGAAAATATGAACCACTACAGACATCCAATTCTCCAAATTTCCCAGAGTGGAGTCATCCAAAATTCATGCTTTGGTAATCCTGCGACATTTGGCTCTTATTATTTACGCATGAGCTCACTTAGTTTGTGCATCTTGCTTTAATACAATTCTGTGCATCCAGTGGAGCCGTACAGTCAGAAATGCTGCCTGAACACCCAGCACAGCTCAGGGCTCATGGGCATTGGCTTTAAGTTTATCCATCCAGACCGGCAGATGAGCAGGATATAGGAGCCTGGCACATATACAAAAGGAAACCAGAATGCCCACAACCATTTTTTTCCATCATCAGTTCTTAAACTGAGAAAGCAAGGTCAGTAGCACAGTACAACACCAGGGATACAGGATGAAGGGCTCTATTTTTACTCCCAAATCAGGTTCTGTGCGGTAAGCTGGTTGTGGGGAGAGCAGTGATCAGGAGGACAATATGCTGATGTTTAGAGGGTGTGGGGCTGTGGATTTACTAAGTATCCCCTCCACCACCGCCAACTCCCTCAGGTTAATATGAGAAACACTTTAATTTTTAATTGGCCAATTTGTCCTCTGCAAGCTAATGGATCATGTGCTTCCTCATCCATTTGGCAACTCATCCAGATTTTTGAAATTTTAACCTCCACTGTCCCCAACTTCACCTGTTTCTTGGGTTCAGATTCATGGTAACAGTTCAGAACAGACATGGTGTGTAACAGGAGGACAAGTTGCTGCCATGTATTGCCACTGAATGTCTACTCCCTAATCTTTTAGTTCATATTTCTTCAATGTCATGATTAAATAATTTGGAGGTGCCGGTGTTGGACTGGGATGGACAAAGTTAAAACTCACACAACACCAGGTTATAGTCCGACAGGTTTATTTGGAAGCACTAGCCTTTGGAGTGCTGCTCCTTCATCAATGATTGTGGAGTATAAGGCACAGAATTTATGGCAAAAGTGTTACGAACTTATACTCCACAACCACCTGATGAAGGAGCAGCGATCCGAAAGCTAGTGCTTCCAAATAAACCTGTTGGACTATAACCTGGTGTTGTGTGATTTTTAACTATGTTTAAATAAACTCAAGTAAATGTGGGAAGATAATACTTGGAACTACTTAACATGACTACAAATACAGTTTTAAATAAAAACAATCTAAGGGGAAGCTTTTGCAAGTAATTGTATAAACAGAACGGCTCTTGACCACAGATCAAGGCTCTTTATAAACAGTCCTGTCCCATCACAAGAGGATATGGAAGTAATCCAATTGAGTGTGAAGAACAATGCCAATTAGGTCACTGTGATGGGGAACCAGATATAGACTAAGCACCACTTAATGTACTGAGTGTTGAAACTGCAGTGCAGCAGCAAGAACACGCCAGGCAGCTGTTTTTGTCCAGCACGAACTTTAACACGGGGCCGTTTTCTGTCAAACAGGACACCCGGAAGCAGCCTTCAGTGGCTCTTACAACAGTTGGCAGTGCCATACTGCAAGGCAAAAGGAGCACTGGTCTTTGTCACATGGAGGGTGGCACATAAAAATCTGGTGACAACTGTGCAAGACATGGGTGAGGCCCACACCTACAGTACAATCTATAACTTTAGTCACGTTATGTAATAAAAAGACTGATATATTTGCATTGAAAGCAGTTCTGAGGAGGTTCACTCCATTGCTCTGATGAGGGGCTTGAATTCTGAAGTATTGTTGAGCATGTTGGACCTATACCCTTTGGAGTTTTGAGGAATGAGAGGCGAACTTATTGAAACACATCAGATTCTGAAGGTGCTCGAAGGTGGATGTTGAGAATTTGCTTCCTTTGGGGAAATATAGAACTAGGTGACTCAGTTCAAAATAAGGGATTTATTCCTTTATTAAGGATCTCCCATCCCAGACAGAGACGGCGGTGAATTTCTCCTCTCAGAGCACTGTAGTGTTTGCAATTCTCTTTCTTAGGAAGCAGTGAAATCTAGTTTACTGAATATATTCAAGGCTAAAGTTAGTTAGATTTTTGACTGATGGGGGAGTTCAGGGTTATGGGCAGCAAACAGGGAGGAAGGTGGAGCTAAGGCCACATCAGAACAGCAGTGGCGTTACTGACTGGCAAAGCAAGCTCTCGGGCTCATATTTCTTCAGCTCCAACGTTTGATGTGCAGGTTGCCTTCAGGGCACTGACAATAATCAATTGATTTAATGCCACAACACTTAAGAAAAGCACTGATATTCTGTACTCCACAGTATTTAAATTTTCTCAAGATCACAAGCATAATTAAGAAGCAGATGCATTTTGTTTCCAAATAACTGGCGCAGATTTCTGGGCGAAGCTATCATCAGTGAGATTGCAGTTAATGTATTTCTGCCATGTCTTCATAAATACAGGCAGTTACTTATTGCATCTCAGATCTCAATTTCAGATTTAACTCAAGACATAACACAGACATGGGCTTCATCTGAAGGCTGACTGATGATGTTACCTAGTGTGGTGACAAACCGCCTGAAACCGTCCTAGGATGATGACGTCAATGCGTAAGAGGGGGCATAACTACAAATTGAAGGGTGATAGATTTAGGACAGATGTCAGAGGCAGGTTCTTTACGCAGAGAGTGATAAGGGTGTGGAATGCACTACCTGCTAATGTAGTCAACCCAGCCACATTAGGGAGATTTAAACAATCCTTAGATAAGCACATGGATAATTTTGGGATAGTGTTGGGGACGAGCTGAGAATAGTTCACAGGTCGGTGCTACATCGAGGGCCGAAGGGCCTGTTCTGCGCTGTATTGTTCTATGTTCTACATTCTAAAATAAACGTTCCAGCTCAGCAAGCAAACCTACATCCACATCCACATGACAGTGTCCATCACAGTTGTACCTTTTGCAGCTATCCATACAAAAGCTCCAGAGCATTTGTTGCCTGACGGTAGAGATTTCACATTCATTTGTAAGTACAGCAAACTTTGCTTTAACCGGCGCCTTAATGTACCAGCATCCTCAATAAATCCGCAAAAATTATTCACCTTCACTACTACGGAGTTTACAGTATTATTCTGTCCAATTATTATAGTTTTTAAAATTTATTTAGCTCAATGAAAATATACTTGTTCAATCGAATGGTTACATGAAATATCGACAGTCAATTCAATTTTGAGTCATTCTATCGTGATCTTCAAGTAGTTGAAAGTGCGAGTGAGAAGGCTCTCTGCTGGTAAGTGTTATTTCAGGTAAAATTGCATTATTACTTAAGTGATTTATGCTATAAATAAAGTAAACAGATCTATATAATTCCTTGTATTACCTTTCTATTACTTATTGCATGCTTTTACATTCATTATGTGGGCCTCTTGATCAAATAGAATGTTTGATCAGTTGGCATGTTCTTGTCCCATAGTAATAAACCAGTTTATTGTAGCTCAGTACTTCAGTGATTTCAGGCTTTCCTGGCTGAAAGTTAGCTGAGTGTTCTTGACTTGGCACATTTCGTTTTGTTGACTCTTTGCAGCCTTGCTGTCTCTTCCACACCACTTTGCAGACTTCACCCTCTCTCTCACGTCCCCTTGCAGACTTGCCCTCTTTCTTTCTTACCTCCTTGCAGCCTCACCCTCTTTGCACCCACCCCCACCTCTGTGACACCCCCACCTCCCTTCCTCCCTCCTCCAAACCCAGCCTCCCCAGACCCTACAGACGGTTGCCTTTAGCAGAAAAGGCAGCTGATTCCCAGCCACGGCCGCAGTGAAAAGGCAGCTAGCCCTTGGCGAGTGCATCTCCTCCACTTCCCACACCTCCACCCTTTAACCCCACCCCTCCAATCGCAACAAGGATGGAAACTTCCACCAACCTCCGATACAACGCATCATTCTCCACCATTCTGCCATCTCCAATCAGACCCTACCACAAGGATATATTCCCTGCCCCACCCCTATCAGTGTTCCAGAGAGTCTATTCCCTCCGGGACTCCCTTGTTAGTTCCACACCCCCAACAACCCACCCTCCACTCCCAGCACCTTCCCCTGCCACCGCAAGGGGTGCAAAAGCCTGAGCCCAACCGCCCCATCTCTGTCCAAGTCTCAAAGGATCCTTTTACATCTGGCAGAGATTTTCCTGCACATGTAAACACCTCATCTAATGTGTCTGTTGCTCTCAATGTGGCCTCCTCTACACTGGGGTGAGAGACGCCAACTTGTGGAACGTTTCAGAGAACATCTCCAGCACGCAGGCACTAAAACACCCCGCCACCCTGTGGCTGACCACTTCAACTCCCTCCCACTCCACCAAGGACATGCAACTATTGGGCTTCCTCCACCGCCAAATTCTAACCACCTGACGCCTGGAGGAAGAAGGCCTCATTCTCTGCTTTAGGACTCTCCAACCACACGAGATCAATGTTAATTCCACCAGTTTCTTGATCTCTCTTCCTCCCACCTTATTTCAGATCCACTCCGACCTATTACTATCATCCCCCCCCATCACCTTCATCTACCTATTGCATTCCCAGCTACCATTCCCCCAGACCCACTGCTCTCCCATTTATCTCTCAGCCCCCTTGGGCTCACCCCCACATTCTTCATGAAGAGCTTATGCTCGAAACGTTGACTCTCCTGCTCCTTGGATGCTGCCTGACCAGCTGTGCTTCTCCAGTTCCACACTCTTTGACTCTTCACAAACAAGCGGATACCTTTCAGCCCAGGCCTGGCCTCCAGCTCCAAGACCTTCTTCGGCAACTCCGTCTCTGCCAAGACTTCCTTCCCTCACTGCTCACCGCTCCTCCAATCGCACATTAATTCTCTCCCACATTTGTTACTGATAGGCTGACTTGTGATTTTTCTCTGGTTGCTCACCCTGGCGAGTGAGTATTCATGAGGGAGTTGGGGATTTTGGGGGTGAATTTGTTTGCTGGCCCAGTGTATGCTGGGCACCTAACCTCAGCTTTTGCATTGGTTGTAGTGGATGTTGATATCAGAACTGAAATCATTTGAAATTTGGTATAATTGCAATTGTGCTGGCAAAAGGCTCTGACAGCATACCGTGCTGTACAGCAATATTCAAGTTTTGATCTCTGTATTTCTTCATCATTTGTAGATTCCAGAAATCTATCAATCTATCTATTTTGAAGATCTTTAACAACTCTTTATGGGATATGGAATTCCAAAGAATGACACCTCTCCAAGTGAAGAGGTGTCTCCTTACCTCAGTCCTAAATGGCCAACCTAATATTCTGAGATCCTCATGTTGTCCATGCTCTGCAGCCCAACAGAAACATTTTTCCAGCATCTACACAATAACTCCCTTTAAATGTTTTTTTTTTGTATGTACAAATGAGATCATCTTCCATTCTCCGAAATTTCAGGGAATATAGTTTCAAACTTCTCAACCTTTTCTCATTCCAAGAATTCATCCAGCCAACCTCTCCTGCACTCTTTCCTCATTTTCCTTGGACAGTGAAACCAAAATTGTGCACATTACTCTAGATGTAGTCTCATCAAGGCTGCTTGCAATTGCATTAAGATTTATTCACTCGTAAACAACTAATCCTTTTGTGGTAAAGACTAAGTTATCATTTGCTTTCCAACGTTCATGTTGTCTTGTGACACAGTGTGTGGAATTCAACTCCAGAAACTGTGGATTCAAGGACCATCCCAGGACTTGATGACCAAGGATGGTGTGCTGGTAATGTGGTGAAACAGGTTGACCATCAACCTTCAAATCCTTCCAACATATGCTGATGATAAACTGTAAGACTGGAGAGTTTTTTGTGATGAGATGAAGAGATTGTTGGAGCTGAATTTAACATTAAGCCACAGTTGAGGTACTGTGTGCTGTTCTGGTCACCACATTGTAGGAAGGATGTGATTGCATGAGAGAGGGTGCAGAAGAGTTTCACCAGGATGTTGGCTGGACTGGAGCGATTCAGCTATGAAGAGAGATGAGAGGCTGGGGTTGTTTTCCTTAGAACAGAGAAGGCTGAATCAGGACCTGATTGAAGTGTACTAAGTTCTGTGGGATATTAAAAAAGGTAGATGGGGGGTGGGGGTGAGCTTGTCTCCTTCAGTATAGGGGTCAATAACAAGGGACATAATTTTAAGGAAGTGAATTGACGAAAAAAAAATCACTCAGAGTGTTGTGGGTATCTAGAACTCACTGTCTTAAAGGGTAGTAGAGGCAGGAATATTGAAGACATTTATGAACTATTTAGATGAGCACTTGAAATGCTGAAGTGTATCAGGCAAATGGGATTCAGACAGGCGGATGGTTGATGACCAGTGTGGACAGAAAGGGCTGAAAGTCCTCTTTCCATGCTGTTAAAAACTCTGACTCTTTGAGCCTCGTGGCCTCCTTGATCAAAGTGGAACACACACACAGACACACACACGTGTATACTCACACAGATACACACACGTGCACACACACATATACATGAACACACACATACACACACACACTCACACACAAGCATACACACAGACACACATATATGCGCGCACACACACATATGCGCGCGCACACGCATACACACAAACACAAACGTGTGCACACACACGCACGCAGACACACTCACGCACGCAAACACACACACTCATGCATGCAGACACACACACACTCGCGCACGCAGATACATACACTCACGCACGCAGACACACTCACGCACGCAGACACACTCACGCACGCAGACACACATTGACCTTGTGTCACTTGCTCTTGGAAGCCCAGGTCCCTCTGGATACTAGCATCGCCACTTTCTGAAGGATTGAGAGCTCACATCAGAAAAAAAGTGAGTGCATCTTAATATGGGCAGTTGTATATTGTTTTATTTGAGGATGTTTGGGCGCATTTCACTTCTGGCATCATTACAAGTTGACTTTTAACAAGAACAGAGCCAAAGTAAACAAGTACTATATGCCAACCTACAACAACAGTGATTTAGAATGCGGTAAAATGGAAAATGCATGTAAAGGAAAATTATACCACCGTGAGGTAGTCAGCTTATTATATCTGAGATTTCTTTAAAAGACAACTCTTTCATAAATAATGGGTAGGGTTTGTTAAGCAAGGAGATTTCTTCTGGAATGTATCAGTAGTTCTACCTTGCCACAGAAGTCTTGTGAGCTAACTAGGGCCCATGGTTTTAGAATGAAGGCTGCCTCACTGTGTTTAATTATTGATCATTAAGATATATCCAACAAAGCTTCAACTCCCAAACATCCATAGAGACTCAGCCTTCACCAGGAACCTGTCTGTTGCTTTATGTTGCAAGTATTTATAAAGTTTGCTCCTGTCGAATAGAAGTCCAGAACTAGAGGGCATAGGTTTAAGGTGAGAGGGGAATGATATAAAAGAGATCCAAGTGGCAACCTTTTCACACAGAGGGTGGTGTGTGTATGGAATGAGCTGCCAGAGGAAGTGGTGGAGGCTGGTACATTTGCAACATTTAAAAGGCATTTGGATGGGTATATGAATAGGAAGGGTTTGGAGGGACAGGTGCTGGCAGGTGAGACTAGATTGGGTTGGGATATCTGGTCGGCATGGACGGGTTGGACCAAAGGGTCTGTTTCTGTGCTGTGTATCTCAACGACTCTATAACTCTAAATGTCCATGCCTTTGCTTTCACATAGCTCATTGATATGTATGAGGCAGCTTCCAGGGCACCTACATAACTGAACTGGATTGAAACAGTATACTATTCAAGGTCAGGACAACAATCATAACTCCGAATTCGCTATGGAACCTTTAAAAAAAACACGCTCTTTTATATATTAAAAAAAATCCGATAAACAACTGAATGTAAATTCTGAGCAATGTAATTCAGTGAGTATCTGGAAGGCAGGATTATCCTCAGTCTGAAGGGAGATCCTGAATGTCACACCATATCAGTGTCAAGGAAGCTTCCAAGAGAAGGAAGGACTGCAAAGGGAGAAGTGCACCACAGGCTACATTGTAATCTTCTGTGTACACCTCAGACTATTAACCTAATGGGGGAACGTATTTCAGTCTGGGCTATTTCAAGAATACACCAGAATAGGGTTTAAGTACTAGTTCCAACTCTGGTCTGGGTATACTAAAGACTGAAAAGATGGGTTATGATGGGCACTGCAGGTTAAAAAAAAGGAACTCTCACTTTTGGCTGGAATGCAAGTGGAATTAAAGCAAGTGAAACTACAGTAAAAATAAAACAGGACTGTTATTCCTCAAAACTAAGCCACACAAAATCAATTGCTTGCCTAATCAATACAACAGCTGCAATATTCCATTGACTAATCTCACAGAGTTAGACACCTGTGTGTATATCTTTATAAACTTCTATTTTTTGGACTCACCCCTAGTTTCTATTGTATGTGTATCACATATTATTTATTCTTGTGTTTGTTGCATTAATAAGCCAATAAGCTAAAATAAAAACAAATAGACTGATAAACTAAATCTTTCATTAACTCAAGAAGGTCTGGCTAACTTTTTAAACATACATTTATTTGGTCTGGAAGGGGGTCATTCACAAGGGAAGGAATCCTTTCTAAATTAACTTTGTTGTGACCAAACAAGACAGCGGGTAAATAAAGAAGGGGATTTAATTCATCCCTCCTCACTCAAGACCTTGACAATTTGTGGTATCCCAACTGAAATCATAATAAATTTGGGGACTTGTATGAACTCCTCCCTTGGAGTACCGTCCATAGATCTGATTTCCTGATTACATAGGGGATATAAAAGTGCCTGTAGGATGTGCAAAAAATAATTACTAGACTGAAAGCACAGTTAAGACTTTGTAACAATTAGAAAAGACTTTCAGATTGGGATTGACTCCTCCATCTTGTGGTGCAGTCGATATTGTGCGTGTATCTGAGCCAGAGATTCAAGCCCCACTTGAGAATTTGATGGTCTAAGAAGGTGCACTCATGAAACAGCCAAAGAGGTTAAATGTCATCCTGAAAATCCTTCCAATCCACATCAATGACTGGTGGGGAGAGTGGGGGAGTTTCCTAGTCAACTATCTGATGGGAAATAAAAATCAGAGCTGCGGAAATCACTCCCTATAGTTCCAGAATCCAATATGCACAGAGGAGTGCATGTTGGTACAGCAATTTGAACTCACTGACTGAACTGTAATCACCACCCCTCCTCCAAAAATGAGCAGGCTGAGCAGTCATCTAAGAGACATCTCTAAAACTATGAA